>NC_056732.1:404042831-404080444 GCF_019279795.1 Protopterus annectens
GCAAGGGTTGCTAAGGGCTTGCGATAGTGTTCGGCGCTGTAACTATGAATTAGTAGTCAATGCCATGCAAATGAGGCAGATAATACTGAATCGCAAATGTCCCGCCGGAGAAAGGTTGTACCATATGGCGCAGCGGTATAACACCGAGGAGTGGCTCAGAGGAGATACATGACATCAGCAGAGGGGTGTGCCACAGTAGCACTAAGCACATTGGAGCATTGTAAATTTGGCCTGTCTGTTGCTAAGCAAAGCTGCAGGATAGGGGTGGGGAGGAATTGTTTAGCTGAGAGCACACATGGTGGCCAAAAGCACATGTGTACGAGGATGAAAACATGCCCGAAACCCAGTAATCGGACGCACGCACCGCAAACAATAGCAGAAACAGGAAGGTCAGGGGAAGGAAAGGAAATGCAGAAGTAGGGTAATTGAAGTACTAATGAGCAATCAACACCAATCAACCCACGAAGGCCAATCGACGGCAGCTGACAAGTCCGCTTGCAGAAACCTGCAAAACAGGATAGGGGAGGCATGTGAATGCAAAGAAAGGAGGGGAGGTATTGGATTGCAAAGATAGGAGACCTGACACAGCAGAGCAAAGCAAACTGACAGCAGACCGGCAGTAGCTCACATAATGCAAGATACGCCAGGTCCAGGAAAGTACAAATGAAAGTAGGCTGCAGGATGCACGCCAGAAAATGGTAGGTGCAATGCGCAGAAATGTAAAGGGAAGGTCAAGAGGTAATCCATGGCAGGCAAATGTAATTCAACACCAAAGGCACCACAATAGTAGTTCCAGCAGTAAAACACATAGCATAACCTGTAGCTACGAACGTACATACACACCCTATGACATCATCGGTGTTCACAGCACAATAGTATAAAGTGTGTAAGCACCCAACACACACCTGTGTATTCCCAAACACCGCACTATAGGTGTAAACACATGGGGAACTTTTAAAATGTACATGTTGGGAGCTGCCATAGCTGTGATTCATCAGCATGTGTTAGAGACTGACGGTGTTGTAGAGGATGATGCCGACAACCACCGCAGGCCTCGGAGAAGAAGGAGAGTGTTCAGACCAAGGGTAACCTACCAGGGGCTACATGACCTGGAGATAGTAGAGCATTACAGGGTGGACAGGGACATCTTACAGCAAATAGTGGAGCTGTGCCGGCCACGCCTGAGAACCAGAAACAACAGAGGGGAACCCATACCAGTGGACATGAAGGTATGTGTAAGCCTGCGAATACTGGCCACAGGTACCTTTCAAAGGCCAACTGGAGATATAATGGGTATCTCACAGGCATCAGCATCCAGGGTACTACACCAGTTCCTGGATGCCATGTTACCACATGCCAATGAGCAGATATACTTCCCCAGAACTCAGGAGGAGTTGGCCAGCAATATGCGTCACTTCCACCGTGTGGCACAATACCCGGAGGTACTGGGTGCGATAGACTGCACGCACATACAAATCAAGTCACCACCCGGTGAGCAGGGTATGCGCTACATAAACCACAAGGGATTCCACTCCATCAACTGCCAGGTTGTGTGCAATGCCCAGGGCATTATCATGGATGTGTGTGCTGGCAGCCCTGGAAGCTACCATGACTCCCATATCTGGCATGCCTCACAGCTGTATCAGGTATTTGTCAGGGGGGACATCCCACATGGCCATCTCATGGGGGATGCTGGCTATGCACTGGAGCCGTGGATGATGACTCCCATCAGAAATGCACACACACCCATGCAAGAACGCCATAATGAGGCACACGCACAAACCAGAATCATCATAGAGCGTGTGTTCGGATGTTGAAATCACGGTTCGGTGCTTGGATACATCTGGTGGAGCCTTGCAGTACTCTCCAGGCACGTGTGCCCACATCGTCATAGTATGTGCCATGCTACATAATATGATCCTGCGGAAGCAGCTGCAGCAGGGACAAAATGGTGAAGGCCCTCATAGCCCACCGCAATTGCCAAGGCCAGTACAGGCACAGAGGGATTCAGACCATGAACACACTGTGCCAGCCCCAGTAGGCAGATGGAGGCATGCCCAATATGCCTACGCCTTGGCAAAGAGGGAACGTATAGCACATACTCTGACCATGTAGGCCCCTATGGACTGACACCTCTCCACCTGCACACACAGTAAAATGGATGGCACACAAACATGACCACCTGTAAATTGTAATGTATAGGTGGCCCAATGTGTGACTCCTACATAGGCAGCCCTCAAACATTGTAAGCACAACAGCCAGTGGAACACGGAATGCCAACACCTGAACAGTACATGAGTCTTACAGCATATGGTGGTGCTGTGTGCCTGTCACGTTCCCCACCAGATATATATATATATATATATATATATATATATATATATATATATAGATATAGATATAGATATATATATATGTACACATATGCATATATATAATACAGATAGAAAGGGCAATAGAGGGATATATGGTGATATAGATGGATTCTGCGATATCTGCAAATATGATAGATAGTTCAACGACATTCATAACATCTTGGAGGTACAAATAAATAGGATACCGCCACCCATGGAATGTGTAACATACCAACATGCGTAACCATGAGGCTGAAAGACCGATAGAACACAGTACCGGAACAGTACATCCGCGAGTAATAGTATGATGATATGAAGCAACGGTTAGTCACCGCTGACGGTGTCGTGGTCCACGTAGGTACTGTGTTCAACTGTGTCTGTGAGTGCCGTAGTCTGTGTAAGTGTGCATTGAGGGTGCCGTGTGCATTTCTGTGTGACTGTAATGTGTGTGTGTGTGTCTGCAACATGTGTATGTTGGTGCCAAGTCAGAGGCAGACCAGTATGGTAGGTGTGGGTATAGCTAGCCGTAGGCATACGGTTACTACCTGTACCACAGTAGGAGGGACATCCCCACCCTGGGCAGGTGTGTCCTGACATAAAACAGTAAAAAGGGCAAATGTCTGAGATGGTAGGACATAAATATGTCCCATATATAATGTAACAGTCATATTTAATAGTTATGCCTGTATGTAAGAAACTTAAATGTTACATGCAATATGATAAGTATCCAAAGTCACACAACAATAGGTATGTAGTGAGGATAAAAGTATGTGCTACCTGTGTACTGACCTTGGCTACGTGTTGGCCTGTAAACACCGCTATGTGCCCCGCAAGTGTCCAACAATGACCATATGATAAAGTGGCAACCCATGGCAAACCGTCTCTTTTAACAACACAACCACAATGACTGCAAATATCTGGGACAGAAATACAAGGGATAGTTGTCACCTACACATATCCCCTGATATATCGCTGCAATTATGGAGGTATACAAGTAGCAAGCTCACCTGCAGACGATATAGAAACCAATTAACAATGGCCCAATGTACAATCCCGTAACATAAGTCTACTAACTGTTAGCTCTCTAATCAGGGACGGAGCCCACACACATATATACGGAATATGTAGAAATGCAAGGCCCACAAACCGTATATGTTACTTACAACCACCGACATCCCCCACACTAGAAACGAAAGCAATACAAACTGTAATAGCAGCACAAACATCCAGTCAGTCAATTACATCTGCAGAACCCTCAACATACCATGTGAGAGACACAATTAAAGGCGACATGCAAAATTGCAGGCGTTGTATAATGGAACAAACAGCCATGTTACAGGTATTGATTGCAATACTCCATTATCAGACGTCGGGATGACAGGTACACCCACATGTTGAACCAAATACTCTACCTGTCACACACAATCCATGGGGGACATAAATCCAAACTATACTTGTCTCCATGCATAGCAGTTGCAGTTACTCATAACAAAACACAATACAGACTGTCTCCCCGAAGGTAGGGCAAATAGGCAACGCCCAAGTGGAGAATCCAATTATACCCCACTGTCGCCACGTAATTGGTGAATGGAGTAGCTGCACAGCTGATATGCAAGTAATTAATCACTCAAGAACACCAATTGGCGGGAAGAATCCACATGTTTCAGGTATCGACGTATATAAGGATGACTTGCCAGACATTCAAACCGTATGCTCATACTGAAAAACAGTTGAAACACTGTGAGAGAGATAAAAATGAAACACCGTAATGACAACAAGGTATGTAGAATGCCCGATATGTAAGGTTATGTATAGCATGATCTGTATTAATTAGTTTTACTGTATGTATAGCCTGGTTTGCATTAATTAAACGTGTCCGCAATGCATAAAGTGGGGAAAGGTATTCATGTAGTAATGTCTTGCTGAGCATACAAACGCTTGTAGAATCTGTGCGTCCAGCAGTGGGACACAAGGTACACAGCACAGACACCAGAAGGGATGCTACATGAGGCCATTAAACAGAACAATGCCATACAACCCGCCGTCAGTGGTAGGGTATGACCAACAAGGACGTGCCATAGCAGGGGATAGTATATGTTGATATACTGTCACAGCAGGCATGTGTATGGGCAAATAACATTAATGGCATATGTAAGGTGGTCCTGCTGAGCAAGTATGCTTTGCATTATGGGATACTATGTGAAATATGTGTAATGTATAGTATTATAGGTAGATATGACAGATATTCTACACAGCATAACAGGCATATCATGCATACCACAGGTATCATCTCTTGGTATGTACAATAACAGGATACATATGGCCTGTAGGTATGGGACATAGTAATAGCATGATAGCTAATCTAAATGGAAGGGCTACCAAGTAACCATGCACAAAGGACATGTAATAGCTGCACAGGTGCATAGTGGGGTACTATGCAGTCTGTCAAGTCCATGTGTAAGCACAACTACAGTGTTCACACTAGTGGCACCTCCCCAGGGTAGTGTCCTGTGAAGAGCAGAGCCAGGTGTCACCTGCACCACTGCACAGTATAGCCACTGCAGTGATCCCAGGCCTACATGTGTCTCCTAACCACCAAGGGAGGTATCACATGAACAGTGCTACTGAGTGTCCCTGGGTGATGTACAGAGGACTTATGTTCCACAGCATGGTGAGTATCCGATTTGGGAATGTAACCCAGAAGCACATCCCACTCATTGTGGCATGTGTGCACATATCCATGAGCATGTTGCTCACAGTGGCCTCTGCTTATGTTGCGTATGAGGAGTATATCCATCAATAATGTTGTGGACATGGGCCCTGTCTGATCAGCAGAGGTCACCCCTGAGTATGTAGTATGCAAATGTGTACAGACGTGGTGTCCATAGTGCAGCCGCATATTTCAACTGTTGGAGCTGAGTAAACGTCATGGCGTGTTAATGTTGTGGCATGTAAAGCTGTAGCTGTTGTGTAAGGCACACCCTAAATGAGGTGGTGTACCCTTGAATGTGTGTAGATGTCTTGAGTTCAGAGGTACAATGGGTGCCTATGTACCAGTTACACACCCAGTACAGATAGGTGTGGCCACATAGGAGGATATCCACGCCACAGTGGCAATACGGTAACCACAGGAGTGGGTGCGACATATGTGTGTACTGCAAACATGTACAATGTGATATGTATGTAGGGGACTACCATCCATGTGATAGTCAGTGGGTGAATGGTGTAATGCAAAGGTGATGTGCGTGCACCTTGTGTCATGCAGCTTGATGCCATGATAGTCACATTATGTATCTGTCACAGCGACACCCGTGTGGTTGGAGTCAGTATCAGCTGGTGGAGCAATCATGGTGCTTGGTATGTAGGGGTTCTAAAGATAGGCAGCGAAAGTCTCCTGTGCCAGCCTGTTCCGCAGGGAAGCATATACTTAACATGAGGGGCCCTATGACTGAGGACCATGGTATGCCAAAGTACCTCACATGTAGTAGGTACTATGGTATGCTGGCCTCACTGTGTGTCCTGTCCATGAGCCACATAGCATAACATCCTGAGACACAGGGTACGATGTGCAGGTGGATGTGTATGTTGTCAATACCAGAATGGGGAATGGTGCTGAAAGGCAATGAGAGGACAATGTAGGATGTGTGGACTCCCGTACCATCAGCAACTGCCCTGGTAACTGTATGAAAGGAGTCCACCATGTGTAGGGGCCATGCTCTGGCCTTAACAAGCCCAACCCGGGTGGCAGCAGAGGACAGCAGACCAACAATGTCTCTGAGAATGACGTCCTTGATGATGTGCCACATAGCCACGCAGAACAGTCCAGTCAGGTGTGTAGGACTATAGTCCCACTCATGCAATGCGGTGCCACCTGTGTGTAGTGTGATAAATGCTGCTGTGTGCCATTCAGGGTCTACAATGTCTGAAACAAGGCCATTACTGAATATGGTGGCCTAGTGAGGAGACATGTAATTCAGAGGTTGGTGGACATCACAGCCTGGGACGTTGGAAGGTGACATGGGGCCAGTGTCGCAGGACACATAGAGTGTAGGTCAGTACTGTGTAGGTGTGACCACAGGGACACCACAATGTTCATGTATGGATTGCGGCCCTGTAGTGAGTGAGAGGGTGTACTGTCAGCATTGAATCCATCCTCCAGCATGTTGCCAACAATACCTGGGTCTGCAATGTTCCTGAGTGACTGTTGTATGTGACAGCAATGTGGGTGTTGCCATCGAATACTGACATACCACCATAATGCATGGTGGTACACCCCGGAATGTGTGGCAGTCATGTTTACGTAGCTAGTCTCAGAGTATGTGATGAGGGACCTTGTGGCTGACCAGTGAGCCACCCCACACATGGGAATGTACACCACTGTGCAACAGCCTACACCTGTTGTTGTACATCATATGTCCGTGGAACATGACCACCAGAGTGGCATCTGTTATCTGGTGTGTACCATCATGGCTCTGTGTGGAATAGCATGATCCATTCAGTTGTGTACATGCTAATTAAGTGCACTGGGGTATGTGTCAGTATTTGTATGTGCATTGTCCATCTGCACGGGTGTCATGATGTTAACAACCGCTGTCAGCAGACGTCTGTAGTAGGTGTAGTAGTACACATGTACTGTGTATGCTGTGATGGGTGTGTTTCCGGGAGGTGGCTAACAAGGTAGATTAGCATATGTTCAGAATCCACCAATGAGGGGATAACCCCAGGTGTGTAACACCAGTCACATGGTGGTAGTGTTCATGCCAAGGGTAATGTAGGTCTTGGAGGTGGTGTGTATGTGTTGATCCAGCAGAGTGGAGGGTATGACTCATGGATGTGTCGGTTCATGAGTGGCTATCCCAGTGAAGTGTGGGGTAGTGTCAGTCACACATCAGTAGTAGCTGAGGCCCACTGTCCACTATACCACCATAAAAGATATGTTACCCGTGGGGTATGATGTTGACTCTGTCGCTTGTTACAATGTGTATAGCAGTCCCGGACACAGTTAGTTGCACGTGGAGCACCTCTGATGCATTGTGCTAAGCAACTTGCCAGGATGTGTGCAAAACATAGTGGGATATGGGAACCCCTCAGCTGTGGGTGTGCCGGTCCACGTATGTGCCTGAAAGGTATGGTCCGTCTATAACCTGTCATTGCAGGTGTGCTCTGCAGAGCCTACAGGCAGGTCCCAGTCACTGCAGAGATGTTGGAGTGGTGCATTATAAGGTGTGACTTGCTTGCGTGCGTCACAGGGGAAGATGCAAGCAATGTGTCACATGACCCCATGTCGCGCATGCCAGTTACTGCCCTGCCGGTGACAGTTATTGGAAACTGTGCAGGACAGGCAGTATAGAAGCAGCAAGAGCCTTGCATGTGAGCTGTACTCCCAGGGCCGACAGGTGCAAGTCATCTGTGCCACTGCATTGTGTTTGACCAGGACAGTCATAGCGGACAGATACCACATGCCTGTGGAATGACAATAGGAGCATAGGCAACTGTTGAAGTGACACAGTCGGTCATTTTACAGTGGTATCATGTCTGGACGAATGCAAAATGCTCCCCAGGGCTAGGCCCACACCCTCAGGGCTATAAGACTGGTGAGCTATTGCATGTCCCTGCACACGTAGTCTGTGAAGTGGCATCACAGGGCAGTCACACTAACATGGCGAATGACAGACATATCATACCTGGTGAGGTGTGGCATGGGTGCATAGGTTATGTTGCAGAAGCAGTTACCTGACAGCAAGATGTAAGCGACTAATGCCTTGTGTAGCCTGCTGTGTGGAACTGCAGTGTGACACCCTACAGAGTCAGCTATGACTGGTGTGTTGTGAATGTTATAACACACTATTGGCTGTATGTGGTGGGCACACATGAGTCTGTGGGCTATAAGCTGGTGATGTTGTCTTCCATGATGGGGGCTACCTCTGGTGCCTACAGTGAGTATGGAGACGTACTGCACAGGTTGTCCTCGTAGGTGTGGCCAGTGGTGTAGATTATGTGAGACTATGTGATGGGTGGGGTGTGTTGCGAATGTTACACATCCCCAAATGACTGTCAGGTGCAGTCAGGGTTGGTGACAGCATTACCCCCAGCCATAGCTGTCAGTCTCCTGTCCCCAAAATGAGGAGCATTAGCCCTCATACAGTGTGACAAATGTGCGAAATGTGGAACACTTACAACTGGCTTACTAACAGCGTCAACTAGGAAGGGCATATGATGGCTAAAATAGGCTGGTCTTACGTATAAAACAGATATTCCAATTAATTAATATGATTCTCATCTATCTAGCCATGACTAGCAGGTAAACTATGTACAACAATGAATGTGTGACAGACCCTTCCAATGTGGAACCTTGAGGAACATGCACCTTTTAGAACCCCAAATGAGGTATGTTCCCCGTAATGAGGTACACCTGAGAGCTATGGGCCCAGCACAGCTGCAGACGTGCATCCCCCACAGGCTGTAGTGCCGTATGTTGGGAAGTGAGCATTGAATGTGTACATGAGACAATTGCTCTATTGCCACATGTACGACATATCCCTCATATAGACAGGCAGTAGCACTGGTACGTGACAGTTGGACATGCCTGCATATACAACCATGTCCCACAGGATATGTGCGTTACGTGTGTACAACAGCTGTCGTACCTTAAGCAAGCTGGGAAGTGTAGGACAGCCAGCGTACCTGTGGGAAATGGTGTGGAATGGGCGTTATAGGAATCAGTAGCTCATGACATGCTCACATGTTCTGAACAAGTGCCTAGCATGACCATACAATACAGATAGGGTGTTGGATAATATCAACCCACAAGTGGTGATGACAGTCGTTCAGGGTGGCACAGCACTATAACCCTGCTGAGTATGGTGTGCATGTCCATGAACCATTAGCACTGTAGATGTTAGCAGTACAGATGTACCAGATAGCATGGATATTTTCTTACAAATACCTTTGCATGTCACAGGAGTGTTCCACCAGTGGCCTGTTGACAGACTCACAACTACAAAAGGTGCAAGTGTGACATGTGCACAGCACATCAGTGCCACATACAGTAGCACAGGGTTAATGTGTTGTACCCCACCCTCATTGTAGCCCATACCACACAGACAAATGTTAGGCATCTGTGTATGTAAGGCTGTGAATGGCCATGACCTATCAGTGTAGCTGTGTCAGTGTTGTGAACAACATACAGAATGGGCTGTGTGTGTGAGGTGTGTGACATATGTGCACAGTCTGATGGATGATACCAGCAGTGTCACCGCTATGTGAACATCCCTGTACCCATAAACTACTACCTAGGCTGTGGTCAACATTATGGACACTGTGTAAGGGATGGTGCTGTGCAGTGCACCCCCGACATGGTGATGTCTCCAGGCCCCTTAGGTAGTCATCTCAGGTACCCATGTCATGTCAGGGTGCCATCCATGAGCATGGAGATCACTGGCCAGGCATATACAGCACTGTGGTGACCAATATTGGATCACATACCACCTGTAAGGGGTAATGGCTATGCATGGATGTGCGATACCAGCCTTCACAATCCACACCTCCACTATGCAGCATGCTGTCTACCTTGCAGAAGGACATTTGCTACACCATGATGGACATGCTACATGTCCATATCCCGACTTATATGACATATGTCATGGACAACCACCGTCCTAATACTAGGATCGCCACAGGCTGGACAGATCCCTGTGCCATATATGTGACATACTCCCGCCATACCATGCAACCCTGTCCATCAAAGCTGCAGATGTCATCCCAGTCATACATGATGTGATGTTCGCATGGTAGATGTACTATGAACTGACTGGATCAGTAATGTGGCACTGATGCAGCTTGCGGTGGCACAAAAGCCATCTGGAACAGCGTGGAAAGCGTGCCCGCACATGCTATGGTTGATGGCCATCCCTGCGAATGTCGTCTGACTATCCATTGTCCCATGTCTATCACATGTGTAATACAGGCGATCCATGTCAGGATGTTGAACAGTTGTACATTGCTGTGTAGATGTATATGGCAAAACACATGCATGTACAGGTGTCCATGCGTATGTGTGCATTGTCACTGCTCAAGTCCATTCCGGCTGTGTCTGTGTTGATATGTGACATATACACAGCATCCAGGTCAACAGTAGTACCGTGGACACATCAAGGCATGTGCAGATAGGTAAGAACACAAGTGCAGGCAAATAGACATGCCCACAGCAAGACAGCATTTACATGAAGTATGAACACTGTAATGAGGTGACACACATATATGGTGATGATATCCAATGCATAATGGGTGTGACATGTGTGACACAAACACGTCAGTCGTGTCAGTGTCATGGTGCTTTGCAAAGATAACTGTGCAGATGCAGTAGATGTCATAGAAATGTATGTGCAGCAGTATCTCTGTACATCTCTGAAACTGTGACCTGTCACCATCATTATGTTTTACAGATAATGCCCCGTACACGCCTACCAGCATACACCCACCAGGAGGATGATGTCCTCATCCCACAGCTCCATGACAACTATGACTTGTTGTTCAGCCATGTGCCACAGCATGCCCAGCAGCGGGATGACCTGTGGCAGGATCTACGCAGGAGGGTGAATGATGTGGGTGGCCATAACTGCACCTACTAGCAGGTGCGCAGACACTGCACGGACCTGATATGACATGCAAAACAGCGTGCCACTGCAATCGCCAGGGAACAAGGTGGAACAGGTGGTGAGCCACCAACCCAGCCCCCTCTCACACACACTGAGGAGCTACTGGCCAGTCTGGGGACACCCAGGGAACAGCATCCAGAAACACTAGCTGCCATCGTGGAGGCAGGTGTCTCCCAACCAATGAGCCTGGAGTTGCTTGGTAAGTCAGTAATGCACATATGGCTATTATATCCCATGTAGTTGCATGTGTCACTGTACATAATGTAAAGTAACAACATATGCCAGGTATGTGGACACACATGCTGCATACTACAGTATGCTACGTTGTGTATGCACACATGTGCATACTATATGCTATTACACAGGTGAATGTGTGCAACCTGTGACTGTCATACAGTCATGGATAATTTCATACTGGTGTGTCACCCCTATACAGGTACCTCTGGCGTGCCGCACAGACATGGGTCCGTTGCAGGTGAGACTGTCATCAGTATTAGGCATGTTACAGTGTAGATCTATTTGCCATGTGGCCAGTTAACACTTGCACACCTGATACTTGTACCAGTCATGATATGCAGGTCGCACCACCATGCATTCACACACGCCACCCATGTGCAATATATTCAAACGTAATGATACACAGACTTGAAACCACAGTACTTGTCATTGCAACACGTGTGGTCAGCTGTGCATACAACGGTGGAGGTGTTCTACAATGGAGGCATATGCAGTATGCCATTGGAACAACATGTGTGGTACGCACACAGTACCACACAGTGAGCTGTGATATGGGCAGCCCACAAGTGTCACCATTGTGTCATATGCCCCTGCATTGGGTGCACACATTGTGATGTGCCACCTGACATGTCCCAGACATGTAGTGTTCTGTCTGCAATACTGTCACACTATTGCATGACCTATACCCCACATACGAAACATACAACCCGTTGTCTGCATAGACCTGTGGAATGTGACATATCTGACATGTATGGGTGTATGTCATATGGGACCACACAGACATGTGGAGAAGATGCCCATCACACACAATTGGCCAACACATGTGCACACATGGCCATGGGGGATGGCCAGAGACATGTAGCCACACAGTACTTGGGATGTGTATACACCCTGTTGCACATTGTCCACACATGGTCCAATTATAGCCTTAGTTGACCGATTATACAGTTGATGTGGTACACTGGACAACCTAAAAGCCTGTGCACAGCTACTGGAGGTGTCACTGAAGTTTACCATATACGATCTGTTGAACATCACGACTGTGTTGCAGTTATGGCTATGCAATGTGTACATATTATGCATTCTACAGCAACATACATGCCCCATGTTGCCATGCAATGGCACAGTGTCTGTACTTCACACTGTATAGCAATGTAGATGGCTCACACTACCCACCCGTGCTCATGCACATTTGCTAAACATGCATTCTATCTGTAGGGCATACACACAACACTGCAATGTGAAGCCCATTATGATGCTGTACATGTGTCAGGAAACCATTGTGTCAAACATGTATGCATGTTAATGCACATGTCAGCAGATTACATGTCAAGGTCACATCAGCCATGTGTACTGTTATCCTGTTCTGGGCCACATGGTGTATCACGGGGATGCATGCATACTACCATGATTGTGTAAACTGCATGGCTACTGATATGACACCTGCTTGCTGTAGTGTGCACCCCAGGGAGGTATGCTTACTAACACTGTTCAATCACCATACGCACGCTCTCCCTTTGAAGACGCTAAAGACACTCCGGTTACTTCAAGGAAAAAGGTTCCACTGTACCAATATGCTAATAAACACTGCTGTCTTAAAATTAAACCAGAAGCACAATCGAAAAATAATCCAGAGGTAGATATAAAAAACGTTTTATTCCAGAACGACAAGAAGTGAGTGCTTTCGCCAAGAGGCTTCTTCAGACTTATACAACAGCACTCATATGCAATGATTTAAATACAACTTCCTTTATAACCATTGGTTAAGAGCTTATGCTAACAATTAACCTGTTACAATTCCTTAAAACAAATCAATTTCATCACTACTTGCTATATTTACAAATATAAAAACTGCTCTAATTTAAAAATTTAATATGTGTATATATTTATTACATAAAAATGTACAAATATAAAAGTATATCTAAACAGCATTTAAAACCAGATATAATAGCCTAAAAACCAAATACTAGTGGTAGGTTCAAGGCTAATAAGTCAACTATTTGGGTCTAAAATCCTTCTATTTTTAAGAATTGATTTAATCTGAACTTTATCGTTTCAAGCCTGGTGGTTCATCAGCTTTCAACCTGATGATCCATCTCACTTCACATTCCAATGTCAAATTAATGACATCACCCCCTCTAAAATTATTTTGTATCTTCTGAAGTATGTAGAATTTAAAGGTATGTTGTGGTCCTAGTGCCTGATAATGTCTAGCCAAGGCATTCACATCTGAGCCTACCCTTATATTAT
The DNA here is from genome assembly GCF_019279795.1 of Protopterus annectens. NCBI lineage: Eukaryota > Metazoa > Chordata > Ceratodontiformes > Protopteridae > Protopterus > Protopterus annectens. The sequence goes on from NC_056732.1 coordinate 404,056,330, forward strand.
AATTGTGCTCTCTTATACGGTCTTTTAAGGCCCTATTGGTCTTGCCTCGTAGAGCGATGTGCATGAAACACATCTTGCTAAATAAACCACGTTTATACTATTGCAATCAGTCTCAGTGTTAAAATAATACTTGTGGTTCGTAACTGGATGGATAAAAGTGGTTTCTTTACTTATAAAACCACAATGATTGCATGCACCACATGGCATAGTATTCCTTTCTCTGTTGACCATCACTTCTTTAAATTTCATCTTTCTAGGTGCACACAACATCCTTTTTAAATTGGGCTTATTTTTAAAGGCAAAACATGGTTTTGGTCCTACCAATTCACTGATTTCCCTATCGGAAGTCAAAATGTCCCAATGTTTATCATACAGTTCCTTTATCATTTGGGTATCTCTGGTGTAATTCAAAACTGGTCTTACTATTTCATTAGATGATTTTGTAGATGTTTCATATGTTCTATCTACTTCTGAGAAATAAGGTTTGGTTGTTGTTAAGCATAATCTATCAACCTCAGTTATCACCTTCTCGATTGTTCCTATGTCATACCCTCTTTCAATAAATTTTATTCTTAACCCTTCTACTTCGCTTCTATATTCATAATCAATTGGGTTGTATCTAGATGCTCTTAAAAATTGACTTTTCAAAATATTGTGAAAAACATGGCTTGGGTGCATGCTGTTTTTATAAAGCAATGTGTTCCTGTGACATAGTTTTCTGTGAATAGATGTATTCAGTAAGCCATTCTCTAACCTAGATATCTCAACATCTAAGAAAGAAATCTTAGTATCTGAATGACTAAGAGTAAACTTTAAAAAATTTGTAGATGTATTTAGATAATCAACAAAGGTACACAACGTCTCAACATCTCCAAACCATAAGAAAAACAAATCGTCTACGAATCTGCGGTAAAGTCCTACATAATTTTTAAAAAAATCAGATTCGAGCAGGAACTCATCCTCCCAGGCTGCCATAACAAGGTTGGCGTAGCTATTGGCACAAGAGGTGCCCATAGCTACGCCATCCTTTTGGAGGTAGTTCTCCTCCCAAAAACAAAAATATTGTTACTTAATATAGTCTCAAGGTATAATGCTATAAGGTCAATCTTTGTAGGCAAAAGTCCGAATGTGTAGATAAATAGTTTTTAACATATTGTATACCCAATTCATTTGGTATTATGGTAAATAAGCTGACCACATCCAAGGTCACTAATATGTACTCAGCATTTTCATTCAAATCCCTTGTGTTTGTATATAAATCCAGTATAAACTGTTTACTATCTTTCAATATAATTTTATTTCTATCCACCAGAGGTCTCAATGTTGTTTCAGTATAGATGGATAGTGGCTCCGTGACCCATCCCTGTCCATACGATGGGTCTCATTGGTGGATTAATATTGGATTTGTGTATCTTCGGCAGACCCTGGACCATTGGTAGCTTAGGGTTATCTACTTTAAAATACATATATAATTCGTCAGTTATATTAGAAGTCATGACCAAATCATCTAATGTGTAGTAGACATCAAATACCTTCTGTTTCACCACGTCCATATTAATTTTAAGATAGAATTTCTCGTCACTTAAAAGGTGTATCATTCTATCATTGTAGTCAACTAAATCCATTAAGACGATAGGGCCACCCTTATCTGCAGGCCTAATAGCTAAGGTGTTGTCATTCTTCAATGCTTTTAAAGCACATCTCTGTTTATAATTTAGATTCTGACCATGCTTCTTATGTTGGTAGGTTAAAAATGTTAGATGCATATCATCTTCTACTAATCTACCAAACACTTCTAATGTTGAACTTAGCTGTGGTATATAGGTACTGTTAGTCCGGAACCTGGGTGGATTGTTACCACTACTATGTGACCCAAAATTCACCTTAAGTTGCAGATTCCTCGTAAATAATTTAGTGTTAATGATAGAGTCCACTACATCATCCCTGCTCGTAGGTATAAAACTCATACCTTTATTTAACACTTGTTTTTCTGCATCATTTAAAACTTTACTTGACAAATTCACTATTAGCGAGGTACTCTCTCCCACATTTTCTTTAGGGTGGGTCCCTGATAATCTTCGAACGATCCCTTTCTTTTGTGTCTTCCCCTGCTGGCAGATCTTCTTCCTACTGGGCCTTGGCCCTGTACTATGGGGAAAGGGATATTACCATTCTCTTTCTGTACTACAATAGCATTACTCCCAGTTAATATCTTAGGTCTCACTACTGCCTCAGTGGGAATAGTTGCTTCATCATTATGGTTCATTATATCAGAAGCATCTTCTGTGTGATTCAATTGCAACAAAGGAAACTCCCTATTTACCTCTAAGGGTATACTAGTAATCACCCTATGTGGTGAGACATTCACTGTTTGTGATAAAGACGATTGTTTATTAACAGTAGTCAAGGTGGACCTTGACTCATTTCTTCCATTTCTTTCACTACTACAATTAGTCATAACATTAATGGAGGGCTTCCATACTGGAGCCGTTTCATTAGATGCATTATAACTTCTAGGTGGAAGGCTATTAGTATTATCATTGTTTGCTTGTTCTCTAGGCCACATAAATACATGATTGTTCTTAAAATCCCTAACATCTCTGGTTATTTTCACTTTCTTTTGCTCTATTAAGCGTTTTTCAAATAACATTACATCATCCAACACTCTTTCAATTCTAATATGTGAGCCAGCATTCACGTATTTCTTTCTTAAATTATCAAAACAATTATTAACCAACTCTTTTAACTTATTCTCTTCAGGTGTATGGTACTCTATAAGCAACCTCATATAACTGTAACTGAGGTCCATGTTTAATTGCTGCCATTTATACAAAAGGTCATATAGATGTTTCACTGGACTTTACTAAAGACATACAGGACTTTGAAGCGAACTTCATTAAATTGAAAAAACTGCAGGTACAAAGAATGTACTTTGAAGCTTGCCTGTTAAAAAAGATTATACCGCGTGGGCTTCGCATTCTTAAAATGCCCACGTCAGGGAATAGGTTCCCTGACCTTTTGTATAAATGGCAGCAATTAAACATGGACCTCAGTTACAGTTATATGAGGTTGCTTATAGAGTACCATACACCTGAAGAGAATAAGTTAAAAGAGTTGGTTAATAATTGTTTTGATAATTTAAGAAAGAAATACGTGAATGCTGGCTCACATATTAGAATTGAAAGAGTGTTGGATGATGTAATGTTATTTGAAAAACGCTTAATAGAGCAAAAGAAAGTGAAAATAACCAGAGATGTTAGGGATTTTAAGAACAATCATGTATTTATGTGGCCTAGAGAACAAGCAAACAATGATAATACTAATAGCCTTCCACCTAGAAGTTATAATGCATCTAATGAAACGGCTCCAGTATGGAAGCCCTCCATTAATGTTATGACTAATTGTAGTAGTGAAAGAAATGGAAGAAATGAGTCAAGGTCCACCTTGACTACTGTTAATAAACAATCGTCTTTATCACAAACAGTGAATGTCTCACCACATAGGGTGATTACTAGTATACCCTTAGAGGTAAATAGGGAGTTTCCTTTGTTGCAATTGAATCACACAGAAGATGCCACTGATGTAATGAATCATAGTGATGAAGTAACTGTTCCCATTGAGGCAGTAGTGAGACCTAAGATATTAACAGGGAGCAACGCTATTGCAGTACAGAAAGAGAATGGAAATACCCCTTTCCCCATAGCACAGGGCCAAGGCCCAATAGGAAGAAGATCTGCCAGCAGGGGGAGGCACAAAAGAAAGGGATCGTTCGAAGATTATCAGGGACCCACCCTAAAGAAAATGTGGGAGAGAGTACCACGCTAATAGTGAATTTGTCAAGTAAAGTTTTAAGTGATGTAGAAAAACAAGTGTTAAATAAAGGTATGAGTTTTATACCTACGAGCAGGGATGATGTAGTGGATTCCATCATTAACACTAAATTATTTATGAGGAATTTGCAACTTAAAGCGAATTTTGGGTCACAAAGTAGTGCTGATAATCCACTTAGGTTCCGTACTAATAGTACTTATATACCACAGCTAAGTTCAACATCAGAAGTGTTTGGTAGATTAGTAGAAGATGAAACGCACGAACATTTTTTAACCTACCAACATAAGAAGCATGGTCAGAATCTAAATTATAAACAGAGATGTGCTTTAAAAGCATTGAAGAATGACAACACCTTAGCTATTAGGCCTGCAGATAAGGGTGGCCCTATCGTCTTAATGGATTTAGTTGACTACAATGATAGAATGATACACCTTTTAAGTGACGAGAAATTCTATCTTAAAATTAATATGGAAGTGGTGAAACAGAAGGTATTTGATGTCTACTACACATTAGATGATTTGGTCATGACTTCTAATATAACTGACGAATTATATATGTATTTTAAAGCAGATAACCCTAAGCTACCAATGGTCCAGGGTCTGCCGAAGATACACAAATCCAATATTAATCCACCAATGAGACCCATCGTGGCGGGACAGGGATGGGTCACGGAGCCACTATCCATCTATACTGAAACAACATTGAGACCTCTGGTGGATAGAAATAAAATTATATTGAAAGATAGTAAACAGTTTATACTGGATTTATATACAAACACAAGGGATTTGAATGAAAATGCTGAGTACATATTAGTGACCTTGGATGTGGTCAGCTTATTTACCATAATACCAAATGAATTGGGTATACAATATGTTAAAAACTATTTATCTACACATTCGGACTTTTTGCCTACAAAGATTGACCTTATAGCATTATACCTTGAGACTATATTAAGTAACAATATTTTTGTTTTTGGGGAGGAGATCTACCTCCAAAAGGATGGCGTAGCTATGGGCACCTCTTGTGCCAATAGCTACACCAACCTTGTTATGGCAGCCTGGGAGGATGAGTTCCTGCTCGAATCTGATTTTTTTAAAAATTATGTAGGACTTTACCGCAGATTCGTAGACGATTTGTTTTTCTTATGGTTTGGAGATGTTGAGACGTTGTGTACCTTTGTTGATTATCTAAATACATCTACAAATTTTTTAAAGTTTACTCTTAGTCATTCAGATACTAAGATTTATTTCTTAGATGTTGAGATATCTAGGTTAGAGAATGGCTTACTGAATACATCTATTCACAGAAAACTATGTCACAGGAACACATTGCTTTATAAAAACAGCATGCACCCAAGCCATGTTTTTCACAATATTTTGAAAAGTCAATTTTTAAGAGCATCTAGATACAACCCAATTGATTATGAATATAGAAGCGAAGTAGAAGGGTTAAGAATAAAATTTATTGAAAGAGGGTATGACATAGGAACAATCGAGAAGGTGATAACTGAGGTTGATAGATTGCGTTTAACAACAGCCAAACCTTATTTCTCAGAAGTAGATAGAACATATGAAACATCTACAAAATCATCTAATGAAATAGTAAGACCAGTTTTGAATTACACCAGAGATACCCAAATGATAAAGGAACTGTATGATAAACATTGGGACATTTTGACTTCCGATAGGGAAATCAGTGAATTGGTAGGACCAAAACCATGTTTTGCCTTTAAAAATAAGCCCAATTTAAAAAGGATGTTGTGTGCACCTAGAAAGATGAAATTTAAAGAAGTGATGGTCAACAGAGAAAGGAATACTATGCCATGTGGTGCATGCAATCATTGTGGTTTTATAAGTAAAGAAACCACTTTTATCCATCCAGTTACGAACCACAAGTATTATTTTAACACTGAGACTGATTGCAATAGTATAAACGTGGTTTATTTAGCAAGATGTGTTTCATGCACATCGTTCTACGTAGGCAAGACCAATAGGGCCTTAAAAGACCGTATAAGAGAGCACAATTATAATATAAGGGTAGGCTCAGATGTGAATGCCTTGGCTAGACATCATCAGGCACTAGGACCACAACATACCTTTAAATTCTACATACTTCAGAAGATACAAAATAATTTTAGAGGGGGTGATGTCATTAATTTGACATTGGAATGTGAAGTGAGATGGATCATCAGGTTGAAAGCTGATGAACCACCAGGCTTGAACGATAAAGTTCAGATTAAATCAATTCTTAAAAATAGAAGGATTTTTAGACCCAAATAGTTGACTTATTAGCCTTGAACCTACCACTAGTATTTGGTTTTTAGGCTATTATATCTGGTTTTAAATGCTGTTTAGATATACTTTTATATTTGTACATTTTTATGTAATAAATATATACACATATTAAATTTTTAAATTAGAGCAGTTTTTATATTTGTAAATATAGCAAGTAGTGATGAAATTGATTTGTTTTAAGGAATTGTAACAGGTTAATTGTTAGCATAAGCTCTTAACCAATGGTTATAAAGGAAGTTGTATTTAAATCATTGCATATGAGTGCTGTTGTATAAGTCTGAAGAAGCCTCTTGGCGAAAGCGCTCACTTCTTGTCGTTCTGGAATAAAACGTTTTTTATATCTACCTCTGGATTATTTTTCGATTGTGCTTCTGGTTTAATTTTAAGACAGCAGTGTTTATTAGCATATTGGTACAGTGGAACCTTTTTCCTTGAAGTAACCGGAGTGTCTTTAGCGTCTTCAAAGGGAGAGCGTGCGTATGGTGATTGAACATTTTATAGTATTACTTAGACACGCTGCTCCCTGGCTCCGTTTGAGTGCTGTACTCCTTTTTGCTGTTTTATGCTTACTAACACTATTAATGTCTGAACTGCATGCCCTCTGCTGTATCACAGGCATGCTGCATGCCATCTAACAAATCGCATGCATGGTGTGTCTGTGTGTGTGTGTGTGTGTGTGTGTGTGTGTGTGTGTGTGTGTGTGTGTGTGTGTGTGTGTGTGTGTGTGTGTGTGTGTGTGTGTGTGTGTGTGTGTGTGTGCGTGTGTGTGTGTGTGTGTGTGTGTGTGTGTGTGTGTGTGTGTGTGTGTCTGTGTGTGTGTGTCTGTGTCTATTGTACTTTACAGTAGTTCTTTGCATTCACAGGTGATGTACGTGCGTTACCCTCCTGCAGTCCATCTGATGTTAGTGTCCCCACAGATACTAGCGGTGATGAACTTATGCATGAGGTACAGGCAGGGTTGTCAGGGGCTGAATCTGTGCCAATGGTTACCATCCCAGCTATGTCCCCCTCTTCCCCGCACACAGTTCTGCTGCCAACACATACCGCATCACCGGTGGCCATAGAGAAAGGACAGTCAGCGTCTGCTGGTGCAGAACAGGAACATGTGGTGGCTACAGAAGGTGTGTCTACACACCATGGTGTCAGTGTAATGACTGCAGATGTGCCACACAGGCATGTGGCCGGTGCTTCTCGTAGGAGAACCTCTGGCAGACATGCACCTGCAGGACAGAGCGCAGCAGCTGGTATCACCAGACGCATGTTTCAGACTGTAATGGCGGCACAGGCACGTGCTGAATGGCAGAACAGAGAAGGGCAGAGGCTGCAGAGGGCTGCTATCCATACCCTAAATGACAACATCCAGGCATTGGCAAATGCTCAACAGCAGATTGCTAATGTTCTGGATAGGTGACTAGGTGAAATGGTCGGAATCCTTGACCGAGGCATGGCAATCCATGAGCGGGAGCTGTCTATGCTGGAACACCTGGTAGAAGTGAGGCGTAAGCCACGTGGACGTAGGCCAGCAACACCACCTAGTGTAGGTCGACGTGAGCGTGCCACCTCACATGCCCGCTCCCATAGTGCCGGTAGCAGTAGCAGTGCAGCTGCTGCTGCGCTGTCAACACCAGGACACAGCAGGCCACGTGGATGTGGCCCTGGATGGTCTCAGCGGGGACATGGTTCCAGCAGACATGTGTCGTCAGACAGTAGCCACTCTGTACCTCCACATGGTAGTGCCCGTGCAACCCCAGGCAGGCACAGGTCACGTGGCCATGGACGGACACAGTGATCTGTACAACCTGCACTGTACAATATGGGGCTGTCAATTATACCCCGTGTAGGCATCACAAATGGCAGAACTGTGTACGCACATACATGCACACAGCAAACACAACTGTAGGGCTCCACAACATCCACATGCATTCTGCACAGACATGTCCAGTCAACTCAATGGCCCTTACACACACACACATGATGTTATCCATTGGTGCAGCTTATGCCCCTGGCAAACATATCAACCTGTGCATATGATGAAGCCTGTGCCACATCCCTGTCATCCACACCATCGGTGCAGGGTTATGCACAAATATTCTGATGCACAGGGTGAACAGTATAGTGAGAGGTGTATGTAATACCTGTGTATGCATAGTGAGGGATGTGTATGTTGCAGTGGTTGTGTGTGAATACTGTGTTGTGTATGTGACATAGGTTGTGTACTGTCGACATGCACCAGTCACACCATGTAGTGCAAGTGCAGCATGCATTGTGATGTGTTCACCGTATGTGTATCGGTTACATCTGTAGCACCATGTTGGTTGTGATACCCTGGTTCCCTCCTATGGTGTACTTGCATGTGCCTATAGGTAGCAGTGTTTGCAGTCCCCCATGTGTAACTGTGGAGTACACACAGGCACGTCTGGCAATATCAGCATGCTACATGTACTCTCATCCTGACTGTTGGACACACAAACATGACACAGATGTCTGCACATATACTGCACCTGACGCATGTGGTCAGTGCCACAGGCTACACTGGACAGAGACGTGACATACATAGCAGGACACATTACAGGTATGGTGACATGGTGCAGGGGTTGTACACAGCGGCCTGGCCAATGATGATGTGATGTGTCACTTGGTAGCTGGAGGCCACACTGTGCAGCAGTAGGACCCTGTAACAGTACGGGAACATGGCTGCAGTCACGGGGTGTACACCACTATAACGCACACCCCATAGTGTGCAGCTGGGGACCCTTGCCTGTGTGGTCATCACCCTCACAGTACTATGCACCCAAACGATGTGTCACAGAGAAGGGACATGCACAGGTAGCCAGTATGGCTGGGACCTATGGCATCAACAGGGTTGTGCAATGCATCACCATTATGGGTTAGTCAACACGTGGGGCCAGTGATAATTTCCCACCGTATATTAGCATACACACTCACACCAAGCACCAGACATACATACAGACACGCACACACTGTGGTGACCTCACATGTGTATACGGGCAGCCGATGTGTGTGATGCACCTCACCGGCAAACGTCATGCTTCCCACACTGATGTATGTACAGTTCTCTATAATGGTGTACAGGGATGTGTAGCAACTGGGACATATTCCCCGTGATATGTGGCATCCCTGGTCACACATTCAGACACACATGGCAGTGCTGGGAATGATACACCTGCCATATGATGACACGTTTGATGGGCATGCAGCGGTATTGATTGCATTATGTGTACCAACGCTATATCTGGCAAATGTGCTGCTATATACACACGGGAGGTTGTAGGTGTTACAGGTGCCATATGACATATAGTTGTTAACACCTGACCGCTGTGTATGCATTATGTCAGCACCGTCACGTAACAGCGACATAGCGTACAGTTAGCACATGGCATGATAGGATAGTGTGTGACACAACTGTGAGCCACCCCCTGCACACATACATCTAGACAGGTGGTTCACCACATTATGTACACACACATCCCTCCATACGTGCTGTTTGTATGTCACCGTATACAGATGTCAATGATGGGTCTGCATTGCGTCTGCATGTCGTAGATAGGTGCAACTATGTTACAGACATCGGCCACTGCACATGCATGTTTGCTGCATGCACAGCACAGATGTCACATGTCACCTGTTGCCATGTTTATATGCATTGCTATTGTTGGACATGTGTGTTGACATACATAACACATGGACAGCGGTATGATATCACGGGTGTCACAGGTGACCAGTACAAGGGTATGTGTCCCGGTCAACACTGCTACCCTCTGTAGTGTGAGCATTCAACAGACATGGGCCCACCTTCAATTCGCGTGTGTAGCATTGATTAGGCCAGTGTTAAGCACGAGGTACATCAAAGGCCATGTATGTATGTGTTGTCTGTGCAGTCCATGCACACATCCACACAATCACATGTATGACATACTCAGCTGTGTGTTAATTGGTGTACAGCAACAGCCAGGTGTCACAGCTGTGTAAGGGCCATGGTATGTCTTGAGCTGACCTGTTCATGTATACTGGTATCATTGCAATGCATAACACCTGCTGGATCCCTGTTGGTACGTGTGTACTCTGCACAGCTGTTGTACACCGCTGTACAGCCCTGTGGTCATGTGTCACATGGTGTTATGGGACCGTAAGGCTGTGTAGTGCTGCACCAACGACATGGTGCTGACTTGACAGCTACAGTGTACACTGCAGTGTGTATGTGTGTGACCTTCACCTGTGACAGCTGTGATGGCAGCTGTGTGTGTACAGGTCACTGCATGTGTGACCGCCCTGTGCGTGAGGGCAGTTATACCTTACTGTGCCCTTCTGTGTGTACTCTCCATCTGCATGCAAGATTGCCCTTTGCAACTACTGAGTGTGTGAGCATGCCCAGTACGCCGTTGGGTAGATGGACACACAGTACATTCCACACTGCGCCCCTCCGTGATTAGACTCCGTGTGCATGCAAGATGGCCTTTTGCAACAGCTAAGTGTGTGAGCATGCCCAGTACACCGTTGTGTAGATGGACACACAGTACATTCCACACTGCGCCTATCTGTGATTAGACTCCGTGTGCATGCAAGATGGCCCTTTGCAACAGCTAAGTGTGTGAGCATGCCCAGTACGCCGTTGTGTAGATGGACACACAGTACATTCCAAACTGACGTGTGATACTAAGCATGTGGGCATGGCCATTGACATCCTGTATAGCCATGGTGGTCATCCAGGCACCAGATGTCCAATTTCATTGTCACGATGGATGCCTACATTGAACATACTTGTTGCTCTCTCGAAGGGTGTACTGTCTGTGGTGCATTCCATATCTATTCAGTGTTGTTGTGCTCCATAGATATTTAGATGGCCCGATGACAGCACTGGCGTGTTTGTGTACGTCTACCTTGGGACGGTAATATGCTTTCAGACCACTCACTCTCTAAACATTCCCTATCGGCATCTTTGCCTTTGCGGATGATGTCACCCACCTAGAAGTATGCCTCTGGGAGTGCTGTGTTCAGTAATCTCGGTAGCACGTTCTGTAAATGCGTAATGCTGTAGTGTGTTAGAGTAGGTAGGTGTATGTTAAACTCCCGCCCCTTCCAAGTGTGTGTGTGTGTGTGTGTGTGTGTGTGTGTGTGTGTGTGTGTGTGTGTGTGTGTTTCCAGCTGCCTGGGGTCACAGTAATGCTTTTAGATGCCTCACAACACATACATTCCCTATCGGCGTCTTTGCCTTTGCGGATGATGTCACCCACCTAGAAGTATGCCTCTGGGAGTGCTGTGTTCAGTAATCTCGGTAGCGCATTCTGTAAATGCATAATGCTGTAGTGTGTTAGAGTAGGTAGGTGTGTGTTCAACTCCCGGCCCTTCCAAGTGTGTGTGTGTGTGTGTGTGTGTGTGTGTGTGTGTGTGTGTGTGTGTGTGTGTGTGTGTGTGTGTTTCCAGCTGCCTGGGTACACAGTAATGCTTTTAGATGCCTCACAACACATACATTCCCTATCGGCATCTTTGCCTTTGCGGATGATGTCACCCACCTAGAAGTATGCCTCTGGGAGTGTTGTGCTCAGTAATCTCGGTAGCGCATTCTGTAAATGCGTAATGCTGTAGCGTGTTAGAGTAGGTAGGTGTATGTTCAACTCCCGGCCCTTCCAAGTGTGTGTGTGTGTGTGTGTGTGTGTGTGTGTGTGTGTGTGGGTGTGTGCTTCCAGCTGCCTGGGGACACAGTAATGCTTTTAGATGCCTCACAACACATACATTCCCTATCGGCGTCTTTGCCTTTGCGGATGATGTCACCCACCTAGAAGTATGCCTCTGGGAGTGCTGTGTTCAGTAATCTCGGTAGCGAGTTCTGTAAATGCATAATGCTGTAGTGTGTTAGAGTAGGTAGGTGTGTGTTCAACTCCTGGCCCTTCCAAGTGTGTGTGTGTGTGTGTTTCCAGCTGCCAGAGGACACAGTAATGCTTTTAGATGCCTCACAACACATACATTCCCTATCGGCGTCTTTGCCTTTGCGGATGATGTCACCTACCTAGAAATATGCCTCTGGGAGTGCTGTGTTCAGTAATCTCGGTAGCGCGTTCTGTAAATGCATCATGCTGTAGTGTGATAGGGTTGTTAGGTGTAAGTTCGATTCCCAGGCCTGCCAGATGTGTGTGTGTGTGTGTGTGTGTGTGTGTGTGTGTGTGAATGTCTGTATCTCTCTCTCTCTCTCTCTCTATATATATATATATATATATATATATATATATATATATATATAAAATCTATTTTCTGCCCATAACTCTGCTCTTGCATGGACAGCTGACTGTTTCATGTATCGCATATTTGCATAGCTTTCACATACCAATGGGGTATGTTGCAACTCCCAACATTGTCCATGCAACGTCCATGTTACGGGCGGTGTTACACGGCCTTACAGGCATTTGCTGTATATCTTGGCAGACATCTATCCTTGCTGTACTCTCACTGTACTCGTACACGCCGGAGGCTTCATGTATCATGGCCTAGTTTTGATGTGTGTATGTCTATTTGTGCTGTGTGCATGGCTTTGGGTATGTCCCACTATCATCATTTGTAAAGGTGACAGCCCTATAAGTTCTTCATGTAGACTGCTGTGTCATTTGACATGTCAGCACATACCTGCGGACAGTAATGCACGTCCTACTGCAGCGCATTTCATACCTTCTGCGTTATCTTGCAGTCGATATTGCTGTTTCCTCACACATGTATCTGTTTTTGTTCATACCACTCCACCTCTTAGAGCAAGTTGCTGGACAAGGCCTTATCTGATAGTGGGACACATAGGGGCAGTATTGACATGTTGCTCTTACAAACGTAGATAGTTGACACAATAATAGATTTTGCATTAGTATGGCTTTTCTGTCGGATTTGGTGTCTTACTCACGTTTGCCATTATTTCATATCTTCAGTTATCATGAAAGTGCCAGAATGTTACTGTTGTTACATGGAACACACCAAACATATGAGGCAGAACTCTGCACATTCTGCGTAAATCTGTACAGTTGCGGAGTATGTGTCTGATACATAATATCAACTTTCTGACACCAATACACACACTGTATGGCAACATCACAGGCCACATGCCATTACATTTATATTGCAGGACACACCCACCCAGACAGTTGTATTCCTCACACAGGCCAACAGCTGCTTATCCACACTAATTGGTCTATCATGTACCGTATGTGTGCACCGGTATTTGCGCTTTCCGTCAGTGACAGAGCTCATGTACATGTCTGGGGGACTGGACATTGTTACGGTGACACTGCATGACACCCTGAGGGACACATTACTTTTGTGTCTATTAACCTTCCACATTGACATTCACAGGGCATACGTTGTCATTCACATTTGTCGGGGTACATGCATGTGACTTGTACATGTTTTCTCATTTGTCCTGATGTCTTTCTTCTCACCTGTCCACCTAGTATCACTAGTTCTGTACATGTATTTTGGACAGGTTACCTTCATACCCCTAACCTGTACACATTATGGGTAAATGACCTGATGTTTGACCTTGTTACATTTGTCATAGTGATGTGCCTTTCTGGTAAATTGCTGGCAAGGCATTACGGACTGTGCGGTAGATAATAGTGACTGACATTTCCATTACATGATTAGTAACACTCATAACATCCATATTCATGGGTACGCCAGTATTCTCACAACGTTCTGACTTTGTCTGGGGTATATCTAATATAGTCCCTATTTGTATTTCATGTACTATGCCTTAGTGCAGCTGTGTTATTCTGACAGTTTGCCAGTTATGGGTACCATCTTGGTCATACGCATGTCCATCCATGATAATCGCCTACATGACACTGATATAGGGCCCTACATATTGCCAAAATGGTTTCCACAATATCCAGTGGATGGTTTGCCTCATTATTGAGAATATAGGCGTGTGCTATACCCACATCACTCCCACGGGGCGGGCCTACGAAATCTCTGCCAAACACCTAGGCCCATTTCTGCATACCCATGATTCCCATACCTGACAACCCTCTACAGTACCCATTACACATGTTTAATGTGTGCGGTACTGAAGTGTGGAGACACTTATATGCACTCCCCACTCTCCGGATATCAGTTCGTACGTCATACATTCTATCGACACATGTGTCATCACCCTTGCACCTGATACTGTTGCATGTACAGCTATTTCGTATTTGCTGCGGTCACTTCTTTTGCGTCAATGTCGGTTGACACTAAGTAAGATTCAATTTTTGGAGTCCTGCAATGGACACCTATCTGCATGTTTAAAGTGTAGAACTTGCTGGACTGTCACTTTCTGGCCAATGGTTTGGAATGCTGTGGTTTATTCACCTTTCCTGCATGTCTGTTTGTCTACCCATATTAGATATAACGTTGCCTATTTATGTACATATGTCATATCTACGGGACATAGGTCTGTTGTGTATACATATATACATGTACAATCCTCATTTCATAACTTGCTTTGGTTTACGTCTGTGGATTATGTGTATACACATATATCTATATCCATACCATACCTTTCCACTATACAGATTGTCACAGAGTGTACAGCTGGTTGCCCCTTCATCTTCGCTGTGTTTTACATAAACCTGTGTCTATCTGGCAATGTAGTGGCATTTCATTTGCGACTTACGGTGGGTATTTCTGGCAAGCAGTTCAGGTTACAACTGCATACCCTTCAGAGAATCCATGCTACTGACACACCCGTTATTCTATCCACTTTCTATGTTTGTTCTGGCACATATCTGGGGTTTGTCCTTATTTGTACCGGTAGTTTGCATGGCTTTGTCCGGTTTCATACTTTACGAGGTTAACAGGTTTGAGCCATGTATAACTAACGTGGGGGAAACAGCATTCATTTACTATGCTGTGAGCAGATCACACACGCACAGGCGCACTTGCATTTCCTTATTGTGGGTTACGCGCAGGCGCACATGCATATCCTTATTGTGGGTTGCATATGTTTACTAAGTCTTTGTGCTTACATGGGCTTTATTACTTGTGACAGTACCAGTCATTATCTGTAATCCGGTTAATGGACATTTGCGAAACACACGTTCACCTTTACATATTTAACTGTCTGTACAGCACAGATGCATTCATTACACTTTCACATTATTTGTCCTGTAGTCGTTGTTCAACCGGGACTGCATTCACGTTGGCCGGATGCTGTAACCACTATACGTTTGGTGTTCTGACTCATTTATATGCATACCCATAGTACATAGCTACATTAACATATGCCTCACCGCTTCACTTACATCACAGGCATCCATTCTCCTGCTGGGAAAAATGTGGTACTACATGTTACACATTCCCTATTCCCTACTGCTCTGGACCCAAGCTGTATATTTCATCACTGCAGGGATATTCAGAACCCAAAGGCTTATAGTCCTGACACATACAGGTCTTTAATTGTCAGGGTGTTCATGTGGTGATCTGGGTTTAGGCTTGTCTGCCTGGTGAACAGAACTGCCCTGACCGTGTTCAAATGTCAGACAAAGCACATGGACAGGGTTTGTCCATTTTGAACATTTAATCTGTGTTTACAGACACAGGTGTTTGGGCACCTGTCAGCAGCTTATGATGTTGGCAATACATAATATGGGTGGGGGTGGTTACGATACATAATCCACGGTGAGTGGTGTTCCCATTCACATTTGACTATTTCCTGTATTCATTCTTACGAGGGTTATTATTTTGCACATGACTTACCTATGAATTAACTACGGGTATGCAGTAGTACAGTCAACATATGTGACGGTTTGTTACAGTATATATGTACGGACCTCTGTAATACTGGGGACTACCCCACATCCTTCACAACATTTCCTGCTTATGTACATACTATTATTCAGTGAACTTTCGAAGCTTGTGAGAGCAGTAATTACATCTGTCCCTATTTGTCCACCCATCCTTTTAGGCTTTGTCCAGGTTTTGTTGCTGTAATAGGTTGAGAGGTGGTGTCAGTATGTGATTGAGTTGAATATATACTGTCGATAATTCAGTGGGGAGTAGGGTTACCACTTGTTCCTCTTTGCGAGGGGAGGTCCCACTTTGGACAGTTGTGTCCTGCGACACCTAAGACATGGCAAATGTCCTGTGATTTTACGACAATAATATATTTCTTATTTTCTATCCTAGTTGCATGATACAGGTATTTTGTATCTGGTACACATAACTATTATTTGGGATAGCATAAGCTATTCGAATGCTATGGCATAGGCTTTTATCTTGGCATACACGTGTAATTCTGTCCTTTGCACTGGCCGGGGGTATGTTTTATCCTGCAAATTCTCACATTTCTACAAGGGATGTCCCACCTTGGCCATCTGAACAGGTGGCAACCCTAGTGGGGTGACCTGCATGGTGGACAGCTGTTCCATCCTGCGTAGTATGAATTGCATGTCTGTGTAGAAACTGAACAGTACCGTGACTACACATACATGTTTTGTCCAGATGTGTGCAGTAATGGACACCGTGGCGTGTAAACAACTCTGAGGTTTCAACAGGTTACTTATCCCATGCGGGATGTACACACATTTTGCCGTAACATTAACGTGCGGGCATTTGGATTTACGTACCTGTGATGGGATGTTTACAAACGTGGGATACATATTTGCAATCCGGACACTGCCTAGAATGATACTTCCTACTACATATGGGGAATACGCGCTATGTGTAGGTGTACGGATGCGCAAGGCTGGTAGCTGAATTTGGTGGACATTCGGACATGGGTGCGGGTTATGTGCTATACAGGGGTTGTTGCGTATTGCATTTGCATGCATGGGTTGTACTTTTGGATATCCCGGTTCCGCATATAGCATCCTATGTGTATGTGATGGTTACGTTCCTGTTCATGTGTATAGCACATTTTAATGTACATATGTTTGTGTGTGTTTGGTATACAATTTGGACTGTCAGGTTTCTTTATGGTTGTTATATAGCCACAACTGCCCTGCTGTGTACTATCACTACCACTGTGGGACTGCTGGTGACCATACCCATGGGGCTAGACGTGTGTATTGGCTGCGCGTTGACATGATGCGCTTCACTTCCACTGGGTATAACTCTAACAGTGCAGTACATTACGGACACACGATTTTAAATATCATTTGTTCCTTGGACGGAAACTCATATTATGTTGCGTGCATTTCTGTTTGGTTCTCCATTCTGTGTGGCCGGGAACTGTCTTGCATGCTTTGCATACATTTCATTATCCACGGACACTGATAGGTGTGATTACTATCACTACCACTGTGGGACTGCTGGTGACCATACCCATGGGGCTAGACGTGTGTATTGGCTGCGCGCTGACATGATGCGCTTCACTTCCACTGGGTATAACTCTGACAGTGCAGTACATTATGGACACATGATTTTAAATATCATTTGTTCCATGGACGGAAACTCATATTATGTTGCACGCATTTCTGTTTGGTTCTCCATTCTGTGTGGCCGGGAACTGTCTTGCATGCTTTGCATACGTTTCATTATCCATGGACACTGATAGGTGTGATTACTATTGCAGGCAGGCTATAATATTCAGCAGTTTAAGTTGCTCATCGCCAGCTGACATTGACACGCCTCTGGGCGCAGCTTAGTAACGCCCCATGCACTCGCGCATGTGTCCTATGCACGTGGATGTGGTAGCGACAAAACTACATGGGCAAAGCTGATAGAAGATTGCGAGATAGAATCTATGACCACATGTACGCAATTAGTAGATGTAAACAAGACAATGCCTTGGCAAAACATTGTATGGAGTATCCCAATTATTCATTCAAGTTTAAAGTAATTGAACAAATATCAGGAAAACAAAGTACAAGCTATGATAAGAGGAGGTTCAAAATCCCTACTTTTAGAGAAAATAGAATTACTGTGGCAACTGAGACTAGACACATGTAGGCCACCAGGGTTAAATGAACTATACTCATTAACTTGCATATTAAAGTTAAGAAACTGGTTACGTTAATGGTAGAAGTAAGTATAAAGTAGTTATATACAATCATATCTAAAGCAAAATCCCCCCTTCCCTTTACATTAATTTATATTTAGTGTATACATATGGTGGCAGTATGTGTACAGTACTGTCACTATTAACATTATATATTACATATAAAATTTATTGCATAAGATTATCCATATTTAATTCAATATATACATACAAAAGGTTTTTTCCTACTGTCCATTCATGTAGCATACAGAACAAAGTGTTAGGTTGGGCAGTGTGGTTAGACACTGACACCTTGGGATAACACTATGTACAAACACACACAAAGTGCGAGTTGTCATCACTATTGAAAACTATAATTACTGGGCTATACGAACAAGACGTCACACAGTGTTCACACAATCTAGTAAGGTTTTTAAACATTACTTAATGAATTTTTAATGTTTACAAAAAAACATTTACAATGTGGTACCATGTTGTTGAATGATTTATATAATCTGAAGAAGACTGTTTATTTGTGCAGACAAAAAGTGCTTAATACTATACCAGTTTTATTGTTTTATTTATTTACTGTGGATAGCAGCAGTCATGCTGCATTGTCATGTTTGCTGTTGATACATTAAATACCGTTTGGTTTCACGTTGGTGTTGCTCCTGTGGTGTTTCTTGTTTATTCAACATACAAGGATGTGACCTAGTCGAAAGATCATAGGCTCATAGGAGTTGCAAATCAATTGCGCTGCAAGGACATTTCAGCTTTGCCAGTAACCAACTTAAGCCTTTCCTCCCTTTTCAGGAAGGACCAGGCCATTCATACCAGAGATGAATTTAGGAATAGACAACCAGTTATCCTTTTTAAAGGCAGACAGTGTGTCACACTGTTTTACTTGTAGAGTTAGATTGTTCTAGAGAAGTGGGTAAGCACTATGATATAAATTTATACCTCCACCATGTGCATTTATTTTTTGGAGTGGATTTATATCTATGGTCCTAGTATTAGCTGGGCTATTTGGTTTATGGATGTTTAAGACTTTTTGAATTACTGTATCCATTGTAACCAGCAAAGCCTCCTTGCTCCACCATAGTAACACATGATAACCCTGCCCCTAACTCTGACCTACATCTTAAACCAAACAAAAGCTGTTCCCGTAACACTACCACTAAAGAAGACAGTTGGAAATGCACATGGGCACGTGTATACACGCACACACACACACACACACACACACACACACACACACACACACACACACACAAACACACATTAAATTTATCCCCTAACCTAACCCTAAACACTCATGATCATAGGTTCATAGGCATGTACTAAGCTAATGGCCCTGGGGTCTTTACAAGCTTAGCCCATAGGATTACTCTGGCATCATGCTGCCCGACCTTAGTTCCCAGTCCCTCTGTCAAGTAGAGCCACTGGAGTTATCTCCGGGGTGAATTTTCTATTTCCCATCCACTCATCAAGATTTCTCTTGAAGAGGGCCAGTAAGGTGCTCTGTTTGATATGTATGGGAAGTCTATTCCATAGCATGGACAGTCTCTGGGTTATGAACCTGCCCCTCCAGCACGTTCTGTTGATTGTGGTAATGAGATTAAGGTCTCTGGACCGTGTGATGTGGAGGGATTGGGATTTCTTCAGATGTTGCATTTCTAACAGGACTGGGTCAGACATGACTTTGCAAGTCAAACAGAGATTGCCTCTAAGTAGGCGATATGAGACAGGGAATACTTGGAGTTTTTTGAGTCTGTCCATGTAGGACAAGTGTTTAAGGGCTAGGATCCTCTTTGTGAGGTACTTTTGCAGACTCTCTAGTTGTTGCAGGTGTCTAGTGAGGTACATGCCAAATGGGGCATTGTACTCGATGATTGGCCTAATAATGGAAGAGTAGAGGGAGATAATGACCTCTTTCATCCTGGATAAAAAACCCTTAGTAATGTGATGTGCCAGGTAGAAGGGCTTTCTGACCACAGTGGCAATGTGGTGGCCAAAAGAGAGGTTGCTGTCAACCTGTGTTCCCAGATCTCTTATAATGCCTTCTGTGTTCAGTGGACTACCATTGATGTGGTAATTCATGGGAACTGGGTTTTTCCCAAAAGGGATGACGACACATTTTTTTGGCATTGAGCTTAAGGCCATGGTTCTAACACCAGTCGTTGGTCTCAGTGAGACCTTTCTGTAGGATGTCAACATCACTTGGGGAGTTAATAATAGCTCCCAACTTGCAATTGTCTGCAAACGTTGTCAGCCAGAGACCCTTCATGTTGGCCTGGATTTCAGAGAAGTAGATAACAAACAGGAAAGGACCCAGGACCGAACCCTGTGGGACTCCACTCGTGACTGGTCAGCAGTCTGACTTCGAGTCAGCTAATTTCATACTGTGGGTTCTATCTGTGAGCCAGTTTGTAACCCACCTAGTGATATAAGGGTTGACGCCTAGCTTACTGAGTTTTTCTTTGAGTCCTGAGTGTGGAATGGTATCAAAGGCCTTGGGCAGATCAAAGCAGGCTGTATGAACCACCTTGTCTTCCTCCATACCTCTGATGACTGACTCAAAGAAGTCAACCAAGTTGAACAGGCATGATCTACCCTTCACAAAACCAAACTGTGTGGGATCCAGAGTTTGGAGGTTCCATATATCCTTGTTTATTAGGTCCATGATGATGCATTCCATAGCTTTGGATATCAGACTCATCAGGCTAATGGGGTGATAGTTCCCAGGGTCTGTAGTCACTCCTTCTTTGTGGGGAGGGATGACTGTAGCAGTGCACCATTTGTTAGGGACAAAGCCTGAGATGAGGCTGTGATTGAACAGGGCACACAGGTGAGGTGCCAGTTCACTCTGTAGTTCATGTAGAACACAGACAGGGATATTGTCAGGTCCCATATAAGCCGTATTCTTGGCCTTGGACAGTGCTGTTTTAACCTGTGCAGCAGTAATACTAGGTGCCTCGCAATCTCTTGTTAATATGACAGGTCCTTTGGGTGGGTAAAGTTGGCACTGAATCTGTCGGCCCGTATATTGGCAATATCTGTTGGCTCGGTATAGGAGGTACCATTGTGCAGTAGCTCAGAGCAAATCTGGGTATTGCCATGGAGATTCTTTACATAAATATAGAAGGCCTTGTAGTTGTCTTTACTATTTACTGCTATTCTGTTTTCATAGCTAGATTTAAAGGATTTGATGAGGGACCTCACCTTTTTGTTGAGGCTGATAAGGGAGTTTTTCCAGTCTTGGGACTTCACCTTATTCTGCATCAGTTTCCTCCTTCTGTTGTAGAGTTTATTTATGGCAGGGGACCACCTCTCCAAAGCTAAGAATACAGCATCCATGGAACCAGACAACATCCCGGGCTGTGTACTACATGAACTACAAAATGAACTGGCACCTCACCTGAGTGTCATGTTTAATCATAGCCTCATCTCAGGCTTCATGCCTACTGAGTGGTGCACAGCTACAGTTATCCCACTCCACAAGGGGGGATCCACCTTGGATCCTGGGAAATACTGCCCCATCAGTCTGACAAGCCTGATCTGCAAGGCCATGGAACTTATAAACAAAGACATTGGCAACCTTCAGACACTGGACCCAACCAGTTTGGGTTCGTGAAGAGCCGATCCTGTTTCCTGAACCTGATTGACTTCTTTGAATCAGCCTCCAGAGCTGTGGATGAGGGTAAAGTGGTCCACACAGCCTATTTGGACTTCACCAATGCCTTCAACACCATACTCCACTCTGGAATCATAGCTAAACTTACTAAGCTGGGCATTAATCCCTATGTCACTCAATAGGTTGCCAACTGGCTTACTGACAGAACCCACACTGTAAAAGTTGCAAACTCCAAATCCAGCTCCAGACAAGTGACAAGTGGAGTACCTCAGGGTTCATCCTGGGACCACTCTTGTTTGGCATCTACTTCTCTGAAGTATAGGCCAACACTAAGGGACTCTGGCTAACAAAGTTCGCAGGTGACTGCAAACTGGGAGCCATTATTGAATTCCCAAATGATATTGATATTCTACAAAAGGGTCTTACAGAAACAGATGCTTGGTACCAGATCCAGGGGTTCAAGCTCAATGCCAAGAAATGTATAGTTATCCCCTTTGGGATAAAACATGTACCCATGAATTACCAAATAGGTGGCAGTACACTAAACACTGAAAGTGTGATAAGAGACTTAGAGACACAGGTGGACAGTGGTCTCACCTTCGATAACCACATCGCCACAACAGTCAGGAAATCCATCTATGTGGCACACCTCATCACTAAGGGCTTTTCATCCAGAAAAAAGAAGGTCATTGTCCCACTGTACTCATCCTTCATTAGACCCACTATAGAATACAATGTCCCATGTGGTATGTACCTCTCAAGACATCTGCAACAACTGGAAAGGCAGCAGAAATACCTCACAAAAGAATCACATGCCTAAGGCAGATGCCCTATGCTGACCGTCTGAAAAAACTCCAGCTATACTCTGTCGCATATAGTCTACTCAGAGGCAATCTCTGCTTAACATACAAGGCCATGTCAAACCCAGAGCTGTTGGGCATGCTACACTTAAAGAAATCCCAATCCCTTAGAGCCACATGCTCCAGGGATCTAAACCTTGTCATCACAATGAACAAAACATGCTGGAGGGTTAGGTTCCTGACCCAGAGACTCCCCAGTCTCTGGAATAGACTGCCCATGCATGTCAAACAGAGTGCCTCTTTGGCCTTCTTCAAAAGGAATCTTGACGATTGGGTGGGAAATAGGAAATTCACCCCAGGGATCACGTCAGTTGCCCTGCTAGACAGGGATCCAGGGAAGTATATATTTTGGGAAGAAATAGCCAGGGAATTGTTATGGCTTGGCTTGTATAGACCGTAGGGCCTATAGCCTAGTACCAACCTATGAACCTATTTCTCTTCTACAACTAGTATTTCATCAGGCCAACTTAAAGCTCCATGTACTGCAAAGAATTAACATCAAATTTCTATAGCCATAAGTATTTATTACTTGTTGTTGAGACAGACGTCAGAGTTTAAAACTTGAGATTCACTTTGCTCCATTCTGCTCTGGAGATAGATTTCTTAACATCCATGTCTCAATTATGTAAGCTATTTATGATCGGAGGGCACTCAATCCTCTACATCTGTGAGTCCAATCTTGTCTTTATTGCTGCTGTCACTGCATTGGTTTAAACATAACATGACACTATTATTGAAAGAACAGACTGCATATGCCAGTAATACCATCTTTTTGTACACTGTCTTTGATTATTCAATCATTCTGAAAAAACAATTTCCAAAATCTATTTAACTTCAGACCTGTTATTTCCTCTTAATATGTAAATGCCTTGTAAGACTCGCACTATAAACTATTAAAGCTCATTACATTCTAGATATGACAGAAGAGGAACAAACTGCTCTTTGCCCCCACTGTTTTTATATATATATCAACATTTGATTCCCAGGAAAGTCCAACTGGTTAGGTGCCCATTTTCAGAAGAGACCAATGGAAAAAAAGTTCTAAACATTTTAAGAATAAAAGTTTTACAAGCTTCAAAAATAATACAAAAACATACAGTTTGAATAATTATACCAAATTAGACAATGTGAAAACATTGGTTAAAAAACATACAACTTTTATGATGATCATTTAATATTTAGAGAATTTTTTAGCCAATTTAGAGAAATTATAGCTAAGTTAGTAATAATACAAACAAGAACTGCAATGTGAAGTGAGATGGAAAAAAACAGGGTTATGGTAAAATTAGATAAAGCTAGGAAGAGAAATTGATTGAAGGTAGGAAGTGAGTAAGGGGGGTAAGGAGGCATAAGGTATAAATAGGTGCTTGTTCATATTTAGGGATATAGTTTATCCTGGGGTTGAGCAAGAACAGAGCCAGATATTGGCTAGGAAGTCTTTCAGACTAGTTTTAAAGGAGTGGTGAGGGAGTACTGACCTGATGGATATAGGTAAGGATTTCCGGGCCTTAGCAACATAGTATGAGTGCAAACCATACCCATCAGA
>NC_056732.1:404080944-404135548 GCF_019279795.1 Protopterus annectens
GCAGGTTTTCCTCTTTGATGGCAATGTGGGTGCAATCAATTGCCCCTGGATCTCAGGAGAAACAGGATATCATCTAAAATGTTCACATTCTATTAGTTCTCATCTCTGCCATCCATTGAAGCCATAAACACACCTTCACATGCTGCAGCATCACTTCAAGGAACTAGTGTAGGATCCACTTGGCTGGCAACTGCAAAACTTCTAATGTGTTCCCTGTCAGATGCTGTAATATGGATGGTCAATGTTACACAAATCTGTGTGTCCACAGGGATGGACAATTCACCCATCCCCTCTTGATTCCATGTGTGAGCAACAAAGGTCTACTAACTCCAATATGGTGTCTCTGTCAATATAGTATTGATCGACAATGTACTGGCCATTGAGGTGATGGTAGATAACTGCTGACTGACACATCTGTGACGTGTAGGGTGACAATATGCAATATCAAGGGCACTTGCTGGTAGAGTAACTACTGACACTTGCTGTTCAGATAAAGCTGTTGCTATTCCTAGCATATTAGTGCAAGTGAAGCTCCTGTATACTGAGAAATCCTGTCATCCAGAATAGATGAGTGCTTGTCTTGAAGCACTGGATTTATATATTTCTGGCCCAATCAGCAACATTCATTAGGATCATTTGCACATGGTGAGTCACATTTGCATGAACATGTTCATTTTCATGTCATTTTACAGTCATTTGCATATTGTGAATACCACAATAGTTCTCCTAAAGTGTCACTATGCTGCAAGTATTTTCTGCATCATTGCTTACCACACTGCTTTGCTTAATGATATGTAATACATAATTCCATATACCCTCATGCACTGTTACATGGAGTAGTGCAAAGGGACGTTTTCATTAATTACACGATCACCGGATTCCAATACTAAGTCTGTTAATGACTGTCAAGCGAACTCAGAAGCATACCAAATCACAATGATTATTCCATAATATATTTACTGTAACGAAAATGGCTATTCATATCATTCCACAAGGCGGGGACAGTAGCTGTTTCTTGGAAACCTATGATATGCTAATTTAAAAGGTGAATGACACAGAACTTTTGGGATTTTGCATATTAGATACTTCCTTCCTGAGTGCTGTCCACCTAATTCTGCTAGACTTTGATGGTAATATAGTAGTTAAGGATTCATATCATTGCATTTCAGCCCCGTAAGTACAATAAATACTGTAGAAGTGCTGTGTTTTCCTCTGGTAGGTGCTATACTTCTGTGACTGGAGCTATGGCATGGGGTGGAGGTTCTGAGTAGAGTTGTGACATTTTACATTGATCTTTATAGTAACCAACAGGTAACATATAGTACTTTTAAACAACTTGGAAAAATAACATTTGGCACTACAGCACTTTTCTGTCTGATATGGACTTTTGCATTTAATAAGATGGAAAATACATGTTGACAATCTAACTGTAATATGTGGTAATAAGTGAAATACCTTAAGTGTATAGATGGGTCCTGGTGGAACCATTATATATTTTTAATTTGTATACTGCTTTTGCTAACTAATCTTTTTTAACTTTGCTCTGCTGTGCATTGACCTCAGTTGACCAGGACCACCACCTCCACTGTAAGCCCCTCACTACCAAACTATCTTACCCAACTCTTGCAGCACCTGGGTTTCTAGCTGATCTTGGATAATCTGTGATAGAGTCAATGCTTTATCCTCTTACGCCAGAGCTTGGTACAGCTGTCAAAATAGATGTCAGACCATGACCTTTCAGTCTGGTTTCTGTGGTTTGATAAAAAACAATAAATGAAAAAAATACAAGTCAGAGAAGATATGTGCCAACACATGCCCTAGACACAGCACTTCTGCTGGCGATTTTATTTATAGTTGATTGACTGCAGCCATTTCTAATTTATACTCACTATTGAATTTTAGTGATTTATTAGCTTGAATTGAATTAGGAATATAGTTGTTTCACCAGTTTGAAACCTTATTGTAGTATATCCTTGAAGTAATACATAATTACCATTAGAGGATTCATGTGCTTCCATTTTCTATTAAGTAATCCAGCAGTTATGCTTTTACATCTTTACAGTAAGTACTTATTGATAGATTATCTAAGAGTTAATAATATTGTGACTGCCAGATTTAGTGTTTTGAATACTACTGGCTTTTCCCCTGCTGGCGCCAATCTAATTAAACCCCTTATTATCTCTTAAGTGTAGAAGAAAAGGGCGGGGAAGAATATTAAGACAGGAGTTTAATGGTGCTCTTTTCCTGCATGCTTTCACCAAGTTTTCCGTGTAGAGATTAGGCTAATCAGACATTGCTCAAGCATGTAAAGTCACAAAGGTAAAGATTCATTGGCTGTGTACCAGACTATCATCTTTGACCAGCGAACAGGATCATTTCCTCTAATTAGTTATCTATGATTGTGTTAGTTAATGCAAATTAAATCAGGATCAAGCCAAGCATTTTATCTGACTTGGTTCCACTGCAGTACATAAATTAAAACATTCATTGGGCTCAGTCTTCTAGCTTGGTCTTGAAACCATGGATTTAATGGTAGAAACCATCTTTTAATACAGCTGCCACATGTTCAGTTCTGGTTTGTCCATGGTCTACTGCTGTAAAACAGAAGAAATAGAGATCTTAAAGCAATGAATTTGGATGTTTTCTGCCTGATTCTGGTCCAGTTCATTGAGAGGATCAGTTCAGATTATCCACATTCATTGACTGTATTTTATTTTTATTTGACATTTATCTGGAAAGTCCTACTGGATAGAAATACCCATTTTCAGCATAGGCCTGGGAAGAAAAGCTCCAGTAACGCAGGTATTACATAGATCATTGTTACAATTTAGAGTACAAAAGTTTTTAAAAAAAGAAGAATTCAGTACCGTTGATCTAGATTTCAAAACATTCTAATGACATCAAATTCAGTAAAATAAATATTCAGTTTACTAACATTAATAAAACAGATTAATGGGCATGACAGTATAGTTAGCAGTAGTATATCTTATGAGGAAGAATTATTCATGTAGGGATAGTATAGTGATGTCATTTTAGGGGAAGGATTTGGTAAAGAGGTGGAAAAGAAAAGGTGGGGAGATAGTAAGAATGGGCTTGGAATGTAGTCCGTTGGCAGACGGGAGAAAGGAAGGTGTATGATGGTGAGAGTGAGCTCAGAAGTAAGAAGAATGAAAGAAGGAAGTAAAGTGGCAGGAGAGTGAAGTGATAATAACAAGACTGGAAATTCATCCAGGTTTTGAGCAGGGACACATATTTGATTTTAATAGGTATTGTTTTAGTTTTGATTTGAAATTCATAACAGTTGCGGCATTTTTTATTTCAAGTGGAAGTGTGCTCCATATTTCAGTGACTAAAAGTATAAGCATTTACCAGCATTTTTGTTTGGTTTGTAAAGAGTTAAGAGTTGTTTATCTTCAGATTGGAGTGCCTGGTTTGGTGTGTAGATTTGCAGTATGTAGTTTAAGGTTGGACAGGTTTTAGGTTTGTAGATTATTTTGTGAGCTATAGTTAGTTGGATGTAGTTTAGGTATTGGGGTAATTCTAGCCAGCTAAAAGTGTTGAGGGTTATGCAGTGATGTTTGTAAAATGGCAGACTAATTGCACATTTTACAATTTTATTACAACAGGATTCAATTTTTTTATAGAGTAGTTTGAAGGTTGGTTAGTACTGGCGGCACCATAAAGCAGGAATGTTTGTTAGTGTTACTTTTGTGGTTCAATCCTTGAAGTTTTCATGTCTATAAAGCATTCCTAGTTTGTGGTGTGTCTTTTTGATAGTATTGTGGATAAGGAGGTCAAAGGTGAGTTTATCAATGGTTACACATAGTAGCTTGATCTGTGGAATTATTTTGATTACTGTATATTTTGAAGTTGATTGTGATGTTTTTTGTGTGAAAAGGAGGAATTTTGTCTTGTTGAGAAATAACTGTGCATTGCTAAGCCAGGACTGAGTGGTTGTACAGGCTGTTTGGGGATTTGTTTAATGTTATTGGCAGAGGAAATGAGGGCAGAATCATTGGCATATTGGATGAGGGAGTTTTGACAGGTGGCAGCGTGGAGGTTATTTATGTTGTTGTTGTGTCTTTCAGCTTTTTCCCGGTTAGGGGTCGCCACAGCGGAACTCCGGTCTGCTAATGATTGGTAGTTGATTTTTATGTGCTGAGTTACCAGCCCTGATGCACAACCTTCAATGAAGGTATGCCCATTCACACATGTCTCCACGCAGAAGACGCTCTAGCTGAGAGTCGAACCGGACAGCGTCTTACTGTGAGGCGACAATGCTACCAAAGCACCACCACCGCGGGTACGTGGAGGTAATTTATGAAAATGTTAAAAAGGTGGGGCATGAGAACTGAGCCTTTTGGAACCATGAAAGGGAATTGTGCCATTTGACACACTGTTGTCTTTGAGAAAGGTAGCTTGCATACCACTGTTGAGAGGCCTAGTGTAGAAAGTTCTTGTAAAAGTTTTGGGTGTGACACAGTGTCGAAAGCTTTAGAAAGATAAAGAAAGATTGCTGAGGTTAGTTGACCAGAGTCCCTAGTTTGGTGATTTTGTCTGTCAGTGAAATTAGGGTGGTTGTTGCACTATGTGCTGGTCTGAAACCATGTTGAATTGGTGTGCGTCATTTGCTTTGGGTAAGGTGGTCAAGGAGTTGCTTACATATACATTTTTCCAAAGTTTTGGAGAAGGGGATAGTATGGAGATGGGGGAGGTAGTTAGATAGTTCTGTGGAATTTTCTCCTTTATGTACAGGGGTTATAATGGATTTTTCCAGAGGGTGGGGATGTATGATTCTTTGATGGACATATTGATGAGAATACTAACTGGATAGGAAATGGCTTCAGCTACCATTTTCAGATATTCAGCAGGGAGATTGTCAACAAAGGGAGAGCTGGGTTTTATTTTATTCAAGAGGTGCTGTATGTAGTTTGTGGGTATTGCTCAAAGTGATAGTGGTGTTGGTAATGGCGGTGTGTTAGGGTTGTTTTTGGAAGACAGTGTGGTGGGAGGTGTGGTGTTTAAATTGATGGGTTTGTTAGGCTTGTTGATTAGACTGGTTATACTTTTGATAAAGTGATTGTTCAGCATTTCAGCTATTTCTGGAGGGGATTTGGCTATTCCTAGGGCAGGATTTTGTTTAGACCCTGATGACTGTAGTGATGTGACTGTGAACGAAAATGTTTTGGGATCAAGTTTATGGTCTGATAATTGTTGTGTAAAATATTGTTTTTTTTTTTGTCTATGAATACAGATATCCTAGCTTGATTATGCAGTTTTCTGTAGTTTTGTAAAGTTGGTTCATTTTTCTTTCTTTGCCAGTCATTCTATGCTTTATCCCTGTTTGGTAATAATGTTTTTGCGGACTGTGTGAGTCAGGGGGTGTGACTGACTTTTGTTCTTTTAGTTCTAAGATGAGCAAGGCTGTTTAAGGGTGTCTAAGAACAACTTGTTAAAGTACATGACTGCATTGTCAAGAGAGAAAGTTTTTAGTGGGGACCAATGTAGGGAATGGAGTATTTTTACAAACTTTTGTTGACTGAAGGTAGTTAGGTTGCCGGAGGTTTTGAAGTCATGGGGTTTTGGAGGTCGATCTGTAGGTATATTCTGGCAGATGGCCACTCAGGGTGTCTGGGAGAGTGCTGGAGCTTGGATATTTAGAAGGGTTTGTGACAGAGATCTAGGCTAAGGTAGAGCTTTGGCTGATGTTTTGGGGAATTCTAGTAGGAGTTGTAATAAGTGTTGTGAAGCCAGAAAGATTAAGACTGTTAGGTGGAAAGTCGGAGGTTAGGTGTTACCAGTCTTTGTTGACATAGCCCATGACAGCACATAATAATGTTATAACTGATGCACTGCTTGAACCACCATCACCACCTTTATCAATGTGAAAAAGTCCTGATGGATAAAAATTCAGCTAAACCAGAATCTTCATTAGTGACTGATCCTGACTCTAATAATAAACGTTCATCAGAGTTTCAGGTTACTAAAAAAATCAGTCATGTTTGAATAAATATTGAAAATTTGGTGTACTGATTAAAAGTCCAATTCATTATACTGAATGTACATAATGTACACCTATCAAATATGCGATCACATTCATCATATCAGTCACTTATTTGTCTATGTTACAATAACATGCAGAGCAAATATATATATATATATATATATATATTTTTTTTTTTTTTTTTTTTTTTTTTATTTATTTCTTTATTGACATTTGATTACAGGGAAAGTCTAAATGGGTTGGAGCCCATTTTCAGTGGATGGCTGTGCAGAAAATGTCCAAAGTATTACAAAACATTTTAAGAACATTAATAATGTTACTGTATTACAAAACATTTTAAGAACAGTAATAATTTTACAATCTTCAAAAATAATACAAAAAAATACAGTTTAAATAATTATGCCAAATTAAACATAATATGAAAATATTTGGTTAAGAATAGATACAGGTTATATGGCAATTCATTAATATTTAGAGACATTTAACCAGTTTATAGAACAATTAAAGGTAAATTAGTGTAATATAAATAGAAACTGCAACATAAAGTAAGAGAATAGCAGGCTTATGATATATTTACAGAAAAAAACAGGGGACAGAAATTCACAGAAGGAAGTGGGTGAAGGAAGGAGAGTAAGGAGGTGTAAGGTATGAAAAGGTATTTGTTTTAGGGATATAGTTTATCCTGCTGCTGTGCAAGAACCGAGACCGATTTGGGCTAGTACATTTTTCAGAATGGTTTTGAAGGATGGGAGGGAGAGTATTGACCCAATGTATACAGGACAGGACTTCCAGGGCTTAGCAACCTTGTACGAGTGTATACAATGGCCAACAGATTTGATAGGTTTATGGACAGACAAGAATTTTTGGTCATTGGATCATAATGACCGACCAGGAATATAGTTATGTAGAACTGTATTTAGTGCAGATGCACTCTGGATAATTTTATAGGTGGTAAGAAGCTGTGTATGTGTTCGTTAATGGGGTAGTTCTAACCAGTTTAGGTTTTTCATTGTTATTCAGCAGTGGATTCTGAAAGGGGTATTTGCTGAAAATTCAACAGTTTTGTTATAGCATTGTTCAAGTTTTGATTTTTGTGACGTTTGGTGGTTAGTAAAGATGGGAGCACAATAAACAAGTGTGGGGAACAGATAAGTAGTGGCAAATGTAGTTTCATTTGCATTGGTGAGAAAGGTTTGGGCTCTGTAAAGCATCCCTAGTTTTTGATGAGTTTTTCTTATGCAATTTTGTATATGCAGGTCAAATTTGAGATTATCATCCACTATCATCCCTAATAATTTCCTATGGAAAGTGACTTCAATGGTTGTATTATCGAGACATAGATTTTGTTTTTTCATGATTGAAGGATTTGGGGAAAAAAGTAGTAGTTTGTCCTTTTTAGGGTCGAGCATGAGTTGTGAGTTACAAAGCCATGTTTCAGTAGCTGGAAAAACTCCCTGATTACTTATTTCTGAGGTGTGCCATGTTGTCAGATGAGCAAATGAGCTTGGAGTCATCTGTGCTCTGTATTAGCAAGGTCTGTTGTGTGCATGTGTGGTGGGTGTTGGTGAGAATGTTAAACAGGAGAGGATCGAGGATAGAGCCTTGTGGTAGACCAGTGGTATGGAGAGAGGATGGATAGCCGTTTCACTGACTGATACTTAGCTAGATAACTTTTGAACCATAGAAGGGTGGGCTAATCAGAACATTCAAAGTATAAGTTTGCTATGACAAACTGCGTTGAAGGCATTAGACTAATCCAGAAATAATGAGGAGACTAGTTGGTTTTACTGACAATATCTGTATAGGTTAGAAGTGTTAATACTATGGGAAGGACAGAAGCCATGTTGTGAGGGGGATATGACTTCTTCCTGCAGAAGATTGTTTAGCAATTGTTTTTGAGTGCATTTTTTCATGTAATTTGGAAAGGGTGGATAAGATTGCTATAGGTCTAAAGTTATTAATGTCTGTTGAATTTCCTCCTTTTTGCAGAGGGATAATTTTTCCTGGGCAGACCCATTTCTAAGGAATGAGACAGGATAGGCAGTGCTAGGCTATTGGTTGTCATTTTAATGTGCTCGCTTGGAAGGTAATAAGTTGAAGTAGAGCATAGTCTGACTTTGTTTAAAAGTTTTATATAGGATGTGGGCACAGGTTTGAAGGTGAACGGTGATGTGATGATGCATGGCTCTTGGACTGGGTTAAGTTATAATACAGAGTAATCAGGTTATAGCCAGTATAAAACTATTAACAAAGAGGCACAAACTAGAACAGGGTTTCATTCATTTTCTAAATGCAGAAATCTGGTAGCTAGGGAGACTAAGTAACTGACATATACAGGGTAATATGCTGGTCAAAAGGAAGGACAGTGATCAACTTAATAAGTGGTCCTTGCAGAGCAAGGACTACTCCTTTGGAATGTGGGATGTTACAGCCACTTTTCAGCACAGGCAGGCATGTATTTGACTAGTTGAAGTTAATACACAGCAAGGTTTTTCATGTTAAATTTGCTTACATAGTACAGTGACAAAATTCTCAGTTAAATAGTAATCAATCTATGTAACATATATAGTATATAATTCTGTTAAAGTAAGGGGGTGTCACATATTTAGTCACAAGAGAAGTATTGATTCACTGTATTTGTAATACTGCTATGAGGACTGATGTGCAGTAGGATCCTGCATATTAAATCTATCTGAAGTATAGCTTTCCGGGGTTATCAGCTATGCATATTGCTTCTTACTTTTCATCTTAACATGCTAATGCTTCCACATGTATGTGTCATACTCATTTGATAAACCTAGAAAATATCATAGAGCAAAATCATTCCAAAAAGTAGAAAGTGTAATTATGCCCACAGAAGTTCCAAATCTAGAAGTTTTATGGTGCAACTTTGTTTAACAATGTAACAGTATTCAATAATGTCTGCTGAATGTAGAAGTATTTTTTAAAACAACATCTGAAATTCCACAGTTATTCTTCTTACTTGGTCCAGCCACATAACATACAGTATTTCAGGCTTAATAAACTGCCTCTGTAAACCACTATGAGTTTTCTAATTGATGTTTGTGCAGATAAAAACACAAACTTTACATCTTGCATTTCTCCAGAGTATATTACAGAGCTTTCTTCCTCAAAACAAGTTCAGTATGAGAAAAGAGATATCTTTCTGAAAGTTCTTCAAAAGACCATGCATTGTGCAGTTTGAGTCCCCTGTTTTAGTTTTAGTCCGTATTACAGTGATCAATAGCATCATTGCACAAAATTTTGATACACTGCATTTTCCTAATATATTCTTAAAAGTAAACAAATAGTATTAGCTTTGTTGTTTCTAATCTCATGCCCTGAAGTGTACAATATAGTTAAAATCAGCTTCAGATGTTTGTTATTCTTTATAGTTCCAAACACAAGTATGTATGAAATAAACTGTTTTGTAACAACTGATGAACACATCCGCTGTTAAAAAAGACTCATGAACTTTATGCAACACATAACTTTAATATAGAAGATTTTGGCTTTTTTTACAGTAGGAAGATGGGAGACTGCTGTACTAACAAGCCAGGGTCAAGTGCACACAGCCACCATACAGTCTGTTGGTGAGATGCTGCATAGCCATAAGTCACAAAACCAAGAAGTACGATAATTCCACAGAAAAGACCACCAACCAACGAAATATCCTGAAAACTGTCTTTAATAGACGTGACAACAATAAAAACGAACAGCAATCCAATTCAAAACGAGCGCTTTCGTCTGGTTAATACCAGGCTTTATCAAGATGCGTATTGGAAGAACCCAATACTATATATAATCATTTGCTGGTCACCTGACCTGTTGTGGGAATGATGTATTTATGAATGGAAGCTGCCTAAATGCCTACATTTTCAGCTGTTAATTTGCTGAGCTGTATGTTTTTTTTTTTTTGTTTTGTTTTTTTCCGTTTTTGCTTGCTTGCTTGTTTGCTTTTGCTTTTGCTTTTGATTTTGCTTTTTCTCTCTCCAGTGAATGAAAATCAAAAGCAAAAGCAAACAAGCAAGCAAGCAAAAACGGAAAAAAAAAAAAAAAACATAGCGTAGTAACCTCCTATGATCCTATGAGTGATCTTAAACTCAACAACTCTACTTTTCCTTCCTGTTTCTCTGGGACTCCACCCCAACATCCAAGAGACTGTGTGTACTCCTTAAGATGGTAGATAAACACATTCTGGCACTCAATGTTCTCAAAGCTATTGCTTGGCATGTCATCATCACCCGGAGAGCACTATCAGAAGCCCAGTAAACATCATCACTTCCAAACAAATAACATTTTCTTGTGGACTTGCCCTAAATAAAGTTCAAAAGACAGCATAGTTTGACCATAAAAGAGGTAGAGAAACCCTTCCTGGTGCATTTAATCACCTGGAGAGCAGAATCAAAAGACCAGTTATCACCTCACATCCAAGCAAATTAATTTTTCCTGTGGACTTGCCTTAAATAAGGTTCAAAAGGCATCATAGTCTAACCATAGATGTATGTCTTTCTATCCATTAATCCAGTTAAAATCCTACTGAGGTATATATTTAATTTTATCTAAAACTATATTGTATAATATAAAATTATCCATTAAAAATTTTTAATAGGTTTGCATAAAAGGATGTAAGCTATAAACTAGTGACCTTTTCCCTCCATATATATTTCATCATTCAACAAATACCCAAGTTAACTCTACATAGTTCCCTCCAAATGAAATATTCACTTGATAAAATATTTTTTTGTTTTTTTGTTTTTTTACTTTTTAATACTGCTCCTGAATATAACACATGCCCTTAAACTAAGCTCCTTCATCAGCAAATAATCCATTCTACTAGCCACATCATGCATTAAACACTGTAACTGTTTTTCTTGACTATTAAATGCAAACATGGCAACTTCACTGATAGTTTTTTTCACTATCCTTCTTTGCTGTCTCTCACTCTTACCTTGCAGAGTGGCTTACATATCACTTCCACCTTATGATACTACACTTACAGTTACTGTAATCCTACCTATAATTCTTTGCATCATTTAAAATCAGCATTCCCTTTGATTAGCGCCATTTTCCCTACTCTACTTTTCCTCCTTGCCCCCCGACATCCCAGGGACCGCGTGTACTTTCTTAAAGTAAATTTACTAGTTTATTATCTTTTTATGTTCTTTAATAATACTGTCATCTCTTCTTCCATGGTGTAGGAAAAATAATTTTTTTGTTGTTCAGTACAATTAGCCATTTGAATAAGAGTTCTTTTTGTTGTTTCTGATTACATATCTGTATAAGAGAAACTGCCTAACAGTGTCAGTTGTGCTATTCGTCTCGCTTAACTTATAATATTGCATTGTATAAGAACTCATACTAGTACTGATATTGCTTAGCTTAGCTCATAGCTTACCTTAGGCATAGGCCAACTAGGAGCCATTCTAGCAGGAGCACTTTTCCAATATTTATTTGGTGTAGGTAGACCAGGATGGGGGCACCAGGTGGTGTGGTGAGGGGTGCCATGGAGCCCTTTTGCATAGGGCACCAGTAGACCTAAGGCTGCTCCTGGCTCAGCTACAGTATACCCTGTGCATGTATGTGGTACTTAACATGACATTCCAGACTAAATAATTATTTGTTATTGCCCTCATCATTAATCAGTCCCTATAAATTTGAATTATATTATTTTTGGCATATACGTTACTGCTATATTTTTTACTATGTGCTCTCCACTTAGAATCTGGAATGTAGCTTGGTGCATGCATGTGGTAAATGCCATTCTAAAGTCTCAGCATTAGTCTAGGTTTCAAATAAGATATTTAATCATTTGCTTACTGTCAGTGAATCTACCTAACTAATTTACAAAAACAAAATCGCCACTGATTCTAAAGACAACCACAAAGCATTCTATAGCTATGTCAATAATCTCAATTGCAACACTCAGATCTGCTCTGAGTTATAGCACAATGACACTAAATATACAGAACCAACTAATATTGCCAACATCCTGGCAGATAGGTTCAGTGCTAACTTTACCCCCTCTCACCCCCTAAAGGGCTCATCTCTATACCGGAAGAATGCAAAGTTCCTGTAATCACGGCTGCACGGGTAAAAAACACACTCTCCAAAGCCAAGAACACAGCATCCATGGGATCTGACAACATCCCAGGCTGCGTTCTACAAGAACAACAGAACGAACTGGCACCCCACCTAAGTACCATGTTCAATCATAGCCTCACCTCAAGCTTTGTGCCCACTGAAAGGCGCACAGCAATGGTTATTCCACTTCACAAACGAGGAGTCACAATGGACCCTGGGAACTATCACCCCATTAGCCTGATGAGCCTGGTCTGCAAGGCCATGGAATGTATCATCATGGAACTTATAAACAAAGAAATTGGCAATGTCCAAACTATGGACCCCACCCAGTCCAGGTTTGTA
Source organism: Protopterus annectens (assembly GCF_019279795.1). NCBI lineage: Eukaryota > Metazoa > Chordata > Ceratodontiformes > Protopteridae > Protopterus > Protopterus annectens. The sequence continues at coordinate 404,093,375 of NC_056732.1, forward strand.
AAAAGCAGATCATGTCTCCTAAACCTGACAGACTTCTTTGAATCAGTCACCAGAGCTGTAGATGAGGGTAAGGTGGTTCACACAGCCTATCTAGATCTCGCCAAGGCTTTTGACACCATCCTCCACTCTGGAATTATAGATAAACTCACTAAACTAGGTATAAATACCTATGTCACAAAATGGGCTGCCAACTGGCACACAGACAGAACCCACACTGTGAAAGTAGCAGACTCCAAATCCAACTTCAGACCAGTGACAAGTGGAGTACCACAGGGTTCAGTCCTGGGTCCTCTCCTGTGTGGTATCCACGTCTCAGAAGTACAGGCTAACACAGAAGGTCTTTGGCTAATGAAGTTCGCAGATGACTGCAAACTAGGAGCCATAATCGAAACTCCTAATGATGTGGACATTCTATAAAAGGGCCTCACTGAGACAGATGTCTGGTGTAAAAGCCATGACCTCAAGCTCAATGCCAAAAAGTGCATTGTCATCTCCTTTGGTAAAAACTCTATACCCATGAACTACCACATAAGCGGTAGTCTACTTAACACCGAAAGTATGATAAGAGACCATGGGACACAGGTGGACAGTAGTCTCTCCTTTGATAATCACATTGCCAGAGTAGTCAGGAAATCCTTCTACGTGGCACACCCCATCACAAAAGGTTTCTCATCCACGAAAAAAGAGGTCATTGTTCCCCTCTACTTGTCACTCATTAGACCCATTATAGAGTACATTGCTCCTTTTGGTATGTACCTCACAAGACATCTACAACAACTGGAAAGGCTGCAGAAATACCTCACAAAGAGGATTACCAGCCTCAAACAGATGTCCTACGCAGACCATCTCAAAAAAACTCCAGCTTTACTCCGTTGCATATCGCCTACTCAGAGGCGATCTCTGCCCAACATACAAAGCTATGTTAAACCCAGAGCTGTTGGACATGCTCCACTTAAAGAAATCCCAATCCCTCTGAGCTATACGCTCTAGGGACCTAAACTTTGTCACCACAATAAACATAACATGCTGGAGCGATAGATTCCTGTCCCAGAGACTTCCCATACTCTGGAACAAACTACCTATCTATATCAAGCAAAGCTCCTCATTAGCACTGTTCAAGAAAAATCTTGATGATTGGATGGGAAATAGGAAATCACCCCCGGGGATCACTTTTGTGGCTCTGCTCGACAGGGGCACAGGAAAATAATTTTGTTGGGTGGGGAAAGTCAGGGTACCTTTTTGGCTAGGCTTATATAGGCCCTAGGGCCAATAGCCTAGTACCTACCTATGAACCTATTTGAACTACTCAAAATCTGCAAAGCTGATGTAGCAAATATATCAGGCTTATACCATGCAGCTTCTGTTGTACTATTTACAAGTATACTTAAATGTAACTGTATCAAGGAGTTCTACATTACCTAGTTGAAGGAGTGGTCACATAATTCTCAAATATAGTTTTACTTATACCTCATTGCTCATACTGAGCAGCATAGCATATCTTTTAGTCTTATTTTTCCTTTCCTTTGTGCTCACATAGAAATAGGTTAGCCACTGTATGCATAATTAATGAACTTGGAAATTTAAATGTCGGTCTGCAATCACTGTTTGTTTAATAATGAGATTAAGCTACTTTTTGGCATAGTTTTGACTAAAGTTTAATAATTCTGCATTTATGTTACTCACTGAAATCCTGCTTAATTTGTGATTTTGCAATTGCTAGCCCACTCTTGCTCCACAGCATACATTTTAAATACTAAGATCAGAGTTGCTCTCAGATAAGTGGCTTTCAGGAAAAGATTCAAAACGAGTGACATAGAAACATGTATACATCAAATCAATTGCCTAAGACCTTCCCGGAAATGTGACCTTGTACAATGAAAAAAAAAAAAACATCTAAAAAACTGAAATGCAGACAAAGCAAATCAACACCTCTGAGATTTTGTTAAGAAAAGTAATGATTTAATGTGTCTTAAACAAGCTAAACAGTATGGATAAAGCGGCTTTAGCGCTTCTACCTTTGCAGTTGCGGCTGTATAGGAATTGAGTAAACAAGCCGTTAGTACATCGCCACACCTTTTCCTGGTTTATATACATATTGTTTTTTTGTTTTTTTTTTACTTTTTCAGAAAATCTTAACCAATGACATTAATTTGCAGCTTGTAAGGTATTTGAAGCAATGACAGCAGAAACAGTAATGCTAAGAGTAACAAAAGCAGCCACTGTGAAGTACTAGCTAAAACAGTAAGATACTACTAATGCTTTTCACGCTTGCACTAGTTAGACAAGCAATGACAAAATCAGAAATAATAACAGTGGTGATGGCAGCACAGGAGCCAGTTTTGATAGATACTGTACCATTTAATCAGCACTCTAGTACGTGCCATTTAAAATCTACACACATTACATCCCGATCTAAGTGAGTCAGCAAACATTGCAAAGCACATAAAGCAATGCCTTTTTGCAGGTTTCAAGCCTATCGGCACACTTCAGTGTGGGGTAATACACCATAATCCTGACCACTATGTACATGATATTCAAGTTCACACAAGCTCAGAGGAAAGGAAAAGGTAGAAAAAAAAAACTGAATCTCAGATTTTCCCTCTTCGAGTCCTACTCCTCACATGCTCTGCTAATTGAGTAATCAAGCCATTAGTACATCACCACAATTTTTGTTTTATTTATTTTTTTCAAATTTTTCAGCAAATCTGAGAAATCTTTATGTGACCTCAACCCTAGCATCAGTCTTACCACAGTGCTAAAGTTATAACTAGATTCTTTTTTTTTTTTCCATAAAAAAGCAATGTGAACTTTAGCCTGTGTCCACCATCTCAACCCAAATGAAAACTGACAGGAACGGGAAACTAAAGCAAAGCTGACACAGGGAAGCAAAGTGGGATTGGAACTGAACATATATACAGGATATCTATGAGAAAATTGAGATTGTGGGTGGGAATGTGACTGACGCGATTACATGGGCGTTACTTTGGTCAGCAGAAATGTAGACCCGAATTTTAAACGCTGGGATTGTCCCTTTAAGCTTCAGTATCCATTCTTGCTCAATGCTTTCTGTGTGATTCTCAATGTCGCCCCATCTGATGTCAGGATGTATTACTTGTATCACAAAAAAATTAAAAATTTGTGTAGGATCTTCACAGCTTACATGGTTAGCTAATGCACTGCTGTCTTTCTTATTTTTGATGTCCCTAATATGTTCAAGCACTCTATCTTTGAACATTCTATTCATTTTTCCTACATCAAATGAATGGCAGGACACACAGAAAGAGAAGTATACTACATTAGAATTTCTGCAGTTGGCAAAACATTTGCTCTTAATGTTAATGCCTAAAGTTGGATGGGTATAACTGGTACTAAGATGAATGTGTTGGCAGGCTATGCAATGCTTGTAAAAAATGTGACAAAGCGATCATTTCTGCCAGTATGCTGTGATCTCTTTTTATTGCACAGATGCTGTTTCAGTGAGATGTTATTCCTAAATGTAAAAGAGGGGGATTTTCCAATTTTGTCTATCAACCCAGGTGTTTCTTCTAAAATACTCCAATGTTTTTTAATGATGTTGGTATATTCATTAATATCACTGGACTATTGCATAATAGCCCTAAAAACATAGGTGTTGCACTCCAGTCTCTGCCCTGAATCCAAAGATTGACCTTCACTGAGATATGGTTTGCATCTGCCACTGCGTTGCCTCCAGGCTTCAGTAATGGCACTGTCAATGTCTTGTGCACTATATCCTCTATCTAAAAAGTCTTGTTCAGCTACTTCCAGAGCTAGCTGTGCTGCTTGGTCGTCGTTGTGTAGTCTCAAAATCCTATAAAGTTGTCCTTTGACAACGTTCTTCGAAATGTGTCTAGGATGCATGCTGGACCTGTGCAACAGAGCATTTTTCTGATTTTTTCTGATTTTTTAACTAATACATCTAAAAAATTAATTTCACTGTATGAACATTGATAAGTAAATTTCAAAAACCTAGTAGTAGTGTGAATGTATTCGACACATTCATCCAATTCTTGATTGTTTCCCTTCCACAGAAGGAAAACGTCGTCCACAAATTGGACATACCAGAGAATGTGTTCAAAAAAAGGGTTTATCTCTGTCAGGAGATGAGACTGTTCCCAGCAAACTAAAGCTAGGTTGGCGTAGCTATTGGCACAAGCTGTGCCCATAGCCATGCCAATCTTCTGAAGGAAGAACTCATTATTAAACACAATAACATTGTTCTCTAAGATAATATCTAATAGGGCACATATAAGTTCAATCTTATTATTATCAAAACAGTGACTGATATTGAGAAACTCTCTAATCATCTCAACTCCCCAATCATTGAGTATAGATGTAAATAATGTTTTGATGTCCATAGTAACCAACATATACTCACAATCAATAGTCTCTAATCTATTATGTAGTCTTTCAAGAAAGCTTTTGGTGTCCCTGAGAATGGTGTAGCAGTCATTAAGTAATGTATGTAAATTGCCTTCTACATAAATGGATAGTGCTTCTGTACACCATCCAGCACCTGAGACAATAGGTCTCATTGGTGGTATGGTGGCATGTTTATGTATCTTTGGAAGGCCATAAATTCTGGGAATAATGGGATTCTGAGTGTTAAAAAATTTAAATAAATCTTCATCTATCATACCTGTCATAAGTAAATCAAAAATTAAAAAAGAAACCTTGTCAATAATACCTTTAACAGTTGCAGACGAAATACATTGATATGTATCAGATGCACTCAGTAAATCATTCATTTGTTATAAATGCAACTCAGTATCAAGCAACACAATTCCACCACCTTTATCGGCCTGCTTGATTTCAATGGAATTCATATTAACTAGTTCATGTAAGGCCTTATTTTCATTGCTTGATAAATGATAAAATTGAGTATTAGTACCTTAGAAAAAAGAGATCTAAAATCTTGTTCACAAACATTAATAAAAGTTTGTATCACAGGGTGCGAAGTAGGAATGAAAGTACTTGGTTTCTGATAACGCTTGTGTACTTCAGCATTGTTTACCCCAGAAGCAAAAACATTTTTCAGAGACAAGTCCCTTCCCAATAACCTCAAGTCTTTTAACATAGTAACTGGGAGTATTTTAGAAGAAACACCTGGGTTGATAGACAAAATTGGAAAAGCCCCCTCTTTTACATTTAGGAATAACATCTCACTGAAACAGCATCTGTGCAATAAAAAGAGATCACAGCATGCTGGTAAAAATGATCACTTTGGCACATTTTCTTGCAAGCATTGCATAGCCTGCCAACACATTCATCTTAGTACCAGTTATACCCATCCATCTTTAGGCATTAACATTAAGAGCAAATGCTTTGCCAACTGCAGAAATTCTAATGTAGTATACTTCTCTTTCTGTGTGTCCTGCCATTCATTTGATGTAGGAAAAATGAATAGAATGTTCAAAGATAGAGTGCTTGAACATATTAGGGACATCAAAAATAAGAAAGACAGCAGTGCATTAGCTAACCATGTAAGCTGTGAAGATCCTACACATATTTTTAATTTTTTTGTGATACAAGTAATACATCCTGACATCAGATGGGGCGACATTGAGAATCACACAGAAAGCATCGAGCAAGAATGGATACTGAAGCTTAATGCTGAAAACTCCCCAGGTTTGAATGGCATTGCTTCCCTTAAACCTTTTCTCAAAGCATGTCCATTGCCACATAAATTCTAGTAATCTGTCCTTGGAAGCTTTAATTTTTAGTATGATATATACAGAAATGGTTAGCTTGTTGTTATGTGCAGTGTTATTGTTATGTGAAATGCTTTCTCTACTTTTATAAGAGGTTAGTAAGGGTATACAATGCACAACACTCATGTGTTTTTAATTTAACTAATCATGACAATTTTTAATTAACTATGACCAATGACCTTAGCAGTGCTGATCACCTGACATGTCTTTTATTTATTTAAATGTTTTATAGTATTTTACTAGCTGTCTGATGAAGTGACTTGGTTAGTTGCAAAAGCACTTACTTTTTTGTTTAAATAAAATCTTTGGTGTGTGAGCTTTGGTGCAGTTTTTATTCTAAGCAGGCAAGACTGTCCATGGAAATGTGCCGATTGTATCTGTAGGTGACCTAAATTTGACAGTGGTGTGTGAGTGTGTGCATGAACACAGTCAAGCTCAGTGCTAGCCCTACATGTGTGTATGTTGGACAGTTTTGAACCATGCATGGTAGAACTGACAGTTTACCATCTCTGCCCCTGAACATGGGAACTGGCTCTGCCAGGAGTTGCACTGGCACCTCCATTCCCAAGGTCAAAAGCAGTGCTAGTACCTAATGGTGACTGCTGTCTGCTGGGACCGTGTCCTCCATAGGACCACCCATGATCATGAGCCCATGACCTGCCACATCTTGGTGTGGACAGCACACTCTCCTCTGGAGTGCTGGATGTACTGCCACTACATGAGCGTGATTGTGCATGGCCACAAGGATGCTCAGCAGATGGAGGTTGCTGACCTACATCCACGTGTCTGATCCTTAACTCCAACCAGATGTTCCAGCACAGACAATATGCATTCCAAGACAGATATTTTGCAATCTGTCTCAGACCAGCTTTTTTCCACTGCATCAGTGAACGAACCCAGGTGTCTGTGGTGAAGGCAGTCATGTATGTCAGACTGTGCTGCATGCATAACCCTGAGCATATTTCTGGAGTTCCTTTCAGAATGTCCCTGCGCATCCATGATGGCCCAAAACATATGCCAAGTGACCTGTGATGTGACACCTACAACAGGTGGTGGAAAGACAGCAGGCCTCCTATGAGCACCCCTATCAATCTGCCTGTGTGGAACCTCACCAGCTCTCTAACTATGGCCAGTGTCTACACTCACTGGAGCCATAGTTGCCACACTTTCCTATTCAATGTCCCCAACCTCTGACTCTCCAATATCTGTGGCTTCTCGGGACTGGGTATGTGAAGGCATACTGACTGTGTAGGGTGACAATGAGGGCAGAAGAGAGATGTCAACCACTGGGGCAGATTCAGTCCCTGAAAACCCCATCTGTGCCTCACTCTGGCCACCATCATCATCAGAGTTGGAAGAGACATTGACAGGTTGTGTAGGGGACAGAGACCAACCCCCCTTGATCACCTGTGATAAGAAAGGGAAAAGCAGTACATTGATACTTGCATTATTATGCTCTGCAGTACTATATTGCAGTATATGTAAAGCTCTATACACTATTGTCACTAATACAGACCTGTTTAAAACCTAACCTCAGTAGGACATGAGAACATTTATTTTCCCACAAATTGCTGTAGTTACTTGTAAATGAAAGCTCTTTATGCGGCAATCTCATCAGCAACACTGAAGTACTCTGTTGACATTTATGAACACTCTGGACAGCATTGTACAGCATTGCGCATAAAAATGTTTAAAGAAAAGAAAAATGGAGAGATAGGAAAGTGGTGAAATGGGGTGCAAGCAGGGGGAAAACATAGTGAAAGGCAGGTAGGTTTGTGCAGGAAGGTTGTAGGAGAGAACCATAGCTATCCATTTCTTGTACAGCAACAACTGTCTACTTTGTAGATAAATTTGGACTCTCACCCCCAGAGAGAGGGGTGAGGACAACATAACTGTGTTGTCAAACCAGGTGGAACAAATTATGTGTGTCCAGTGGAGACATGTGAAATGGAGAGCTATATATGGGATGATATTTTTTGGGGGACAGGTGCCTATTTTTTTATGGTGAGAGTGGAATGTTGAGGAAGGGACATAGGTACATGTGAGGGAGGTAAGTTAGGTAGGTGAGGAAGCTTTTGCAGACAGACAAGACAGGGATGGTGTGTGACACAAGAGGGGGGGTGAACACCTTGGAGAAGGAAGATGTGGAATTGCTGTCTCATGTGCCTCCACAAGGTAGCAGCATGACTTATGTCACCACCCATGAGACTGTCAACACTCCTCCATCACTGCTCAGGTGATGGCAGTGGTGGAGGCTGGGCTCTGGGCCAAGCCTGCCCCACCAGGGTGGCCAGCATGCTCACCATCTGGTGCAGGTGGTGTCCAAACCCATTTTACACAGTGGTGCACACCAAACTTGGTGGTTCATCATGGGTGACAACTCTATCTCTACCACCACTCCAAGAGGAGGGATGAGCCTTGTCCTGAGGGATGGAACTATCACATGCCACAGGTAGTGCAGGGGCAGCAGAGGGGGCATCACCAGGCTGGGTGCCAGAAGTGCTGGGCCCCAGTGCCACAGCCAGAGGAGGCAAGGTAGGTGGATCACCTGCCTAACTTGACGTGCTGTAGTAAATTAGTTATAACAATAAGTAAAGGTTAGTAATAACCAAAGCAATGCTAGTATTAACATAATGGAACATGATATTGATAATCTAAACACATATTAAGTCATATTATGTGGAACACAACATTAAATAACATAATAGTAAGTACATTAACAGCAAGCCAGTATGAAATAACCCATAAGGCCAACAAAAAGGTTAGTTTAACAAACTATATTAATATTTAATATATTAATATTAAATCATAATAATAAATAACAATAATAAATTAAAGAAGATAAGGGGTGGGGAGAGATAGAAAAACATACCATTAGTGACATCACAGATGATATCCCTAAAAAGACTGCAAATACATAGTTCTACAAGTGTGCAGTGTCAGTTGTGAGTACAGTGACTACAATTCCTCTATAGATAATGTAGCATGTACATACCTCTCAAGCTGTTAGCATGGGACAGTATGGGCCAGGCAATAAGAAATGCAGGTACACAGCGACATGGAACTGTTTCACATAGTGTGTATGTACATGGCTACCAAGGTGTTCTGTAAATGGATTTGACAATACATTGCATTCCAGGTAATCATTTGTCTGCTAATCATGGACCAGACAGGTTGGGCGGTTGTAATTACTTCATGAAAAATCATGATAGTTGAGAGGCATGTTTGTGTACATTAAGTAGACAAGACATCCATCATGTCTTAGTTGGCAGGCATGGGAGTAGAACCCAAAGGCTGTGACTGCAGGGGACATCTGCAAATAATGTATCAATTGACTACTGCAACTTAGAACAGACATGCAATGAATACAGCCCTACTGCAAGTATTAAGACACATTTTATGAAACCACAATCCTGCTTTACACTTTATTGGTATTGCTGCTAAGTATCTGTGAGGTATACACATGATAACTGCCCATAAAGTAAGCTACCTCACCCATATACTTATTGTGCCTAGAGTGGGAGAGAAAGAGAGCATTGTGTGACTAAAAGTGGCCTGGAGACACCCTTTAACCATACTGTGAGTTGTGCAATACATTTACAAACAATTAATTTTGCATTCTACAGTTATTACAGTATTACAGTTGACTGTAGTGACAAGTATTAAGACACATTTTGTTATGAAACTACAATCCTGCTTTTCACTTTACTGGTATTGCTGATAAGTATCTGTGAAGTATACACATGATATCTGCCCATAAAGTGTGTTACCTCACCCATATACTTTTTGTTCCTGGAGTGGGAGGAAAAGAGAGCATTATGTAACTGAAAGTGGCCCGGAGACAGCCTTGAACCATACTGTGGGTTGTGCAATATATTTTTCAAGCAATACACATGCAATGAATACAGCTCTACTGAAATTATGTTAAGACACCACAATCCTGTTTTACACCTTATTGCTTACTGTTACTGGTATTGTTTATTGCACTACAGTTTTTATTGTTTATTTATTGCAATACAGTTGTTATTGTTTAGCACTACAGTTTTTATTGTTTATTGTTTATTCCACTACAGTTCTCATAATATATCCGTACTTACAACACTCACAGCACATCCTGGCCAGACACCCAGTATGGGACTGCATCTGCCTGAAGAGAAGCACAACATTATGCATACCAATTTTGCACAGCATCAGCTTGTATTTTAGTTAAGTAGTGGCAGAAATACCTACATATGTCTGGGGCATGCCCAGCCTTGGCCTCTTGGACCCAGGTGTCAAAAGTTCCCCCTCTTTCTATGCTTCAGGTTGTCATAGTGGTGATGACACTGCTCATTAGTGTGGGGAATACCAGTAGCACTGGTAAGTTCCCTGGCCAACTGATCCCAGCCTTACATTCTGAGCCCTGGTAACCACCCTGCAACAACTTAGGTTCATAATTGCATACCAGGAGCCCAGCAAATACCCTGGACTCCAGCACACTCCACCTCTGCATGTGAAAGTGTGCACCCTCTCTAACACTGCCTGACCTACAAACAGTTAGACAGACTCCAACAAATGGTGCAGAATTCCAACCTGTTGACCTTAATATAGGCTGTTTTCCCACCCTTACACATCATACTGCAACATTCAAAAAAGAGCCGCATTTGCATAGCATCACACAAACCTGTTTAGCAGAGCTGAGCATTGTGGAAACTCACACAATCAGAATTTTAGTAAGCTTAGCAATGCACAAACAGCAGCAGCCAACTATATACCCAGTCCAAGATAAGATTTGTTACCACTTTTGGCAGGAATACTAAATCATTCATGCATACCATCAACAGGAACTGGAACATTTTGTTGGCAGAAAACAGATTGTCTGACCCACTGGGGGATAAGTGTTCTTTTTTTCTGTAGGGGTCATACTTTGGGCTCCTTTTTAGCCATTATAAAAGGTTTGATTATAGGGGAACTGCCTCAATCCTAAGAACACTCATGGGAGATATATTGGTGGGATGTGTCCCTTGTGGGCATTGTTCTCACTGTCATAGGGTGAACAAAATCAAAGAATTTACCAGCAAAAACATATCCACAGTCTTTAATATCACCTTTTTGGCAAATTGCAGTACAAGTTGGGTAATTAATTTGGCCACTTGTACATGCTCCGCGTTTTATGTGAGCCAAACTTCAAGACCTCTCAAATTTAGAACTGGAGAGCATATGAGTGATACAAGGAATAAAAGGCAGTCCAATGCCCTCTTCAAACATACTTGCAAACATAATACTGCATCATTTAGATTCACCATTATTGATTGTATATTAGGGAACTGCAGGAATAAATCTGTCTGGGTTCCTATTACGTTGCCGAATTCCTGAAACTTCGAAGCTGAGAACATCAAACTTAGATGTTCGAAGTTCCAGAAATTTGAACAAAAATAAATAAATAAATAAAAAGCCTAACAGCTATCTAGCTGTTGCAAGCAGGGGGGCAAGCCCCCCTGCACCCCCCACACACTCTGCTCTTTAAATATTCTGACTCCGAGATCGCAATAGAGTGCGGAAAGGGAAGATTTCCCTTTACTACACTGTAGTGCGATCTCGGAGTTGGTAAGAGCGGGGGATGTGTGGGGTGCAGGGGGGCAAGCCCCCCTGCTTGCAACAGTTTTCTGCTTTTCTTTTCATTTTTTATTTTGACATTGTCAAAGTTCTGAAACTTCAAACATAAGGTTTTTACCTTATAGTGTTCGAAGTTTTGGAACTTCGACAACATAATAGGAACCCAATCTGGCTGGCACATTTTAAATTTTAAAGAAAAAAAATGGATAATCAAACTGGGAAGTGTAATATGTATACCCTATGAAGGTAAGGTGGAGGTTTTACACAGATATTCTGCAGGTGGACACTACTCAAACTGGGGGGGGGGGGGGCTTTTCCCTCCTGGTCTAAATGAATATCTTTAAATTAACCAATAGGAGGTATTTTGACATCTGTCTGTATATATATAAGAAGGGCCTTTTTTGTTCTATCATTTATATTTTGTCTGTCTTTCACTGAAGAAGGCTATTAAGCTGAAACCAGTTTGGTTTGGGTGTTGGGATGTTATTTTTCCCTTCACCCATGTTATTATATGTTTTTGTACATTAAACTGTTATACCACACTTTATGCTGGCTCTGACTCATTTTGAAATTTACTTCTAAACATGCCCCGTGCTCAAGGAGTGCCTGAGAGCTTTCCCTCCTTCTAAATAGCTGTTTGTAAAGTCCAAACATGTCTTTGTAGTTAGAATCAAGTTTACATTTACCTGAGACAAGTTATATTTTAACTAATAAGCCTTGTTCATTCCATATGAAAAAGAAATATATATTATATTTTTCCTGTTTAAGTATGTACTAATCATTAAATCAGTTAAGCCATGAAACATTCATAGACAAACATTTAAAAAACAGGCACATATCTTCTGTTTTGTAAAGTTTAGAACTTATTAAGAAATCTATTTTTAAAATGTATGATTAAATAAACATTTCAAATGTTCACTTAAGTGCCTTTTTAAGTTGTAAACAACTCTATATGTCTACACAGCACAGAAAAAAATGTGCAGTATGATGTGTTACTTAAAAGTTTTCATTTTCTTTAAACTTCTTTTTTCTTTTTTAAAAGTAACTTGTCTGAGACTATGACACTAAAACACTCTAACAAAAGGTATAAGCAGATAAAGCGTTGTTTTATTTCATGTATTATGCTATTGTTATTTACTATACTTTGAGAGATATTCATTTTATGCAGATTTGTTCAAGTATTACCAAGCTGTTAATAAAAAAAGAATAAAATGTTTTTACCTCTTTTCCTTTTGGGATTGTAGTCTTTTAGTTAAAAGGCATTCTTTTTGTTGTACATGTTTGGGAACTTAATAGATTTGCCATCTAAATAAAGTGTGGTTCCCTTTAGATAATTTGTGTGTGATATAAAAGGAAAAAATATGTAAAATAATTATTTAAAAGTTACTTGCCATTTAGTCTCTTCTTCTTTTTGTCTGCTTTGTTCTATTCATTCCTCTCTGCTTGGTGTTTTAGGGTAAAACCAGTCCAATCTATTTCTTCTGTTTGATTTAAAGTTTTGTTAGATGTTAAAAAGACACAGCTGAATCCATGGTGTCAAAAATCTTTGCTCCTTCCAAGAAAAAGATTTTAAGTCTCTCAAGAAACAATAAATGAACATTGAATTTTCTCTTCTTCAATTCTTTTATCGGAGTTCACCTCCGATGAGTAATCATTGTCAGATCTTATTATATTATCTTGGTATTTGACAGGAGAGTTTGACCACACAGTTTTTAGCACAAGTTCCTTGTCATGAGAAGATTTAAATCTTGCTATTATTGATTTTGGACTTTTATTTGCTTTGCCGGAAGGTGAAGGAACTGTCAGTGACCTATGGGCTCTTTTAATTCCATAAGAGAAAGACTCAGGCAACGTCAGAACACTTGGAAGTCAGGATGTGAGAAAATTTTAGCGTATTGTCTCCTTCAGTCTTTTCTGGTAGTGGATAAATATGCAAGTTGTTTCTCCTTGACCTATTTTTATCTCATCTAATGTGTTTGTTAGAAAAGTATTTTATTTTGAGAGAAACTCAAGCTAATGTTCTTGATCCATAAGTCTACCTTCCATGCCATTTAATGTTTCTTCTGTGTTAGTAATCTGAGTCTTATGATGCATTATTAATTCTTTTAACTGCGCCATTTGTTTTGTGCATTTTTCTTTAAAAGAGGCAAGTTTTTTGTTCATTTTGTCAAACTTCAAAGATAAATCCTGCATGATAGGTAATAAAATTTGTAGTTCCCTCTTCATTGTCTGGTCCTGTGATGTGTTATTTTGATAACTGTTTATGTGAAGAAATCTGAGCCGTTTCTGCTTGACTTTTGACAGAAAAGTCATAGAATTTAGACAAAATAATCCAATGTAGACTTCCAAAGATTGTAGTAGAAGTTACTGATTAAGTTTAAGAAGTTTAGGAGTCTCAGTTTTTAAAATTTTCTGTCATTAATATAACTTAGATAAGAGATCTGAGAAAAAGTGCTGTCACTCTACCAGCATCCTGGCCATGACCCCCAATGATTTATCTTACATGTTCACAGCTCAGTAAAGAAGTTCCTGTCACTATTGCATGCATCCTATTCACTATAACCTCACCATGCCACAGAATCTAAAATGAAGACCAACTACAAAGCAAAATGTCAGTTTGCGGCAGTAAACTCATGTGAACTAAAGCAACTGGTGTTAATCTTAAAAAAACAAAATAATTATGATCATAGGACAAAATCAGACACAGTTTTATTTTAAATATTACAACTTAAAAAATTAAAGAAGAGCATTACAATTCCTGTGGTAGCAGACACTTGCGACTTTAATGATACCATTATTTCTTGCAGTAAAAAAAGTAAATAATACGTTGTAAAATGTCCTTGCTTGTACCAACATCAGCTTGCCAAGTTTGTTTATCATAATAATTTTTAGAAAAAAAAAAACAGTTCAATACATATTTGATATTTTTTGTAATCATGTCCAATTTTAACTAGAAGCAGCTATTCCATACTCCTGGCATGTTTTCTCCTGTAACTCTATATTATATTTTCTTTTTCTAGGCAATGAAATTTCATGTACATATCTCTCAGCCGTCCCTGATTTTGGCTCAAACCTTTGTTCTGTCACTCCTAATTACATGTAAGGCTGACAATTTTAAGAGAAAAGGAGGTGGATTACACGAACATACCTTTCCAGTGTACTTCATTTTGAGGAATGTTCCTCATCTTGAGTCTAAGGAGTTCATGTCCTTTCATGTTCTTTGAAAGGATCTATCACACATCACATTTTAATCATCCTGTGAACTTTGTGCTTGAGATTGCTAATAAGTTGTAAGTGAGATGTCCCATTTGTTCCACATTATGAGAGACACTAATGTTCCACATTTAGGGAATAGAAGGTTGAGAGCTATGTTAATGAATTAAAGCAATTAGCGTTTTTCTACAGAAAATACATGCTAATTCTCATTTTCTCGTTTTTATCAGTTTCTCAAGTTAATAGTGGTAATACTTAGAAAGGATCTTTGATTACCTCTGGATTTATTTCAGATTCTGGAAGTAAGAGGCTGAGTGAACTGTGTGTTGCACACACCTTTACTTCAGGAAAAAGAAGCACATACTACTGCAACAGCAGGAAAGGGAAAAAAGGATGTGGCATACATGGGTTTCCCCATTTCCATTCAGTAACCACAAAACAACTGCAATTTGGTCCTCAGAGCAACAAGAGAAAAACTTCTCAAAGACTGAACTCAGTGCTGCTGCAGATTCTGCAGACCTCACCTGCACGCAACATTAAAAAAGAATATCGCTGTAAATTTGTTAAAGGCCAAAGTTTTAAAAAATCACTCACAGCAATAGCAGCAGAAAATGAACAAAATTTCTAGTATGTACAATCTATCTCTTCAGCTCCAAAAAATCCACAACAGTCTGCAACAGCATAGCAATACTCCAATGAGGGTCAACAAAAAAATAACCTAATTTTCATAAAGAAAGAAAGAAACTAATAAAGGTGATAGGGTTTTGGCTGCAGGTATATTTATGGGAATGAAATAGACTGCCAATAGACATACAGCCAATAATAGTCAGATGTTGATACATTCATGCTCAGTAGCAGGTAAAAACTGGAGATGAAGAAACAGAAATGGGATCAAAGGGTGCTGAAGAATTGCTGGAGAGTAAACTACATCCATGCCACATTACTCAGAAAAAAAAATAATTGTAATAAAAGCTAACTACACTGAAGACTGGAGTTCTCCTTTAAGTTGCTTGATAATGGCACTGAATACTGTAAATTTAGTACCATAGTTAAGATCCATCATAATAACAGCTCTGTACTCAGGCTGCCTTTGATGAGCTCAGGTCAGTACACTCAGTAGGGTCCACAAAAGGAACACTGCAGGTATGGAGCTAAATACTGGCTATTTAGCACTATAGGAGTGAATGAGTTAAAAAGAATAAAACCAAAGACTGTGAATTTGATGTTACATGAATCATTATCATGAGATAGAAACATATGTAGTATTAGAAATAATCAGATGAGAGGTAGATTACTGACAGAATCAAACTGAATGTTAAAGTGATTGATATGCAAGGAGTGAAAATTATTTCATTAACTTTAAAAATAATAGGTAAGTTTGATGTGTGTGTGAAGCTACATGCAAAATGGAAGCATATAAGCATGAGACATATTTTATTGATAAGTGCTGTATAAGGTATGGCTATATGCATGATAAAATTCATGATTAAGTCAGCACGTGAAAGCTTTAGAAATACTGCAATTAAAAATAACAGTATGATTAATTTTACAGACCTTATAGGAGTTAAAACAAATTATTGAAAATTAATTATGTGGGTGTATTAATCTGGGCCAAAAATTGGCACAGAGTGAATATTATAAAAGGCAAAAATACAAAATGTGCAACCAAGCAATCAGCTGAAAATCTGGAAAGCAAAACTACAAATTAATAACCACAGTATGGTATGCAGATCAGTCACTGGTAAACAGTATAGCTATAAATGTGCAAAACTATGCAGTGGAAATACAGAAAATGAACTGCAGCTTCCCACAATTAATATTTTGATGTAAGTAAGCTAAGTCACATTGCATGTAGAGACCAGCTGGAATGAAGTGGTACAGGGCTTCTGCAACAAGATAAGTCAGTTACTTGCGAATCTAGGGCATATCCAGAAGCCCTTAAAGGTTTGCTTAACATACAAGAGCTACTTATCATAGTATATTGCTCTAAATACTTCCATGAATATAAAGAAAAAGGGTGCTTGTTGAAACAAAACACAGAGTATATTTAAAAAGTCCCAGTGATGAACATGCATATAATCTCAAGTGCTACAACATTATGAGAAAAGGGCTATGGCCTCACAACCGACATTGCTGCTGCCAATTATACAGCAGTGATTAACCGCAACAGAGAATAGTAATACATAGAGCTCCTTTGAATAATAGCCAACATCTGCCACACCCAAAAAGTTTAACATTGTACAGCTATAAATCAAAGTTATAATTACTGGCTTTCCAATACCTTACCCATCTTAGAATGGCTAAGTCTAATTTTTTCCAGTATAATCTTAACAACAATAACTAAAACTTGATCAAGATTATTTTGCATGTGCACATGTGCACACACAGTATTTTCCAGAAGAGGTTACTGATCTCTGTCTCCAGTATAAACACTCCTTCCTAGTTTTAATGATGAAGGGTAAAAATAGTACAGTTATGCAAGTAAGTTTAACTTAGCAGCAGATGTTTGATGTTTGAATAAATCACTTTTGTACTAGCTTAAGCTATGTGAAATGTAACCTGCCAAGGATCAGACACCTGGCCACTATCCAAAGCTTTAGGGTACATTTCCCACACCCAACCATCCAAGAAGGCACTGGAGCATGTCAGTATAAAAGTAGATGTATAGGCACTAAAAATCAGAGATTTCTAGTCTCATGGAAAAAGGGTAGGCTACAGCCCTAAAAAATTTCATGTGACAGCATAAAAGGGAAATGCAGGGATAAGGAGGAACCCCTACCTTGAAGATGCGTTAGAAATAATAAGAAAGGAGGAAACAGGAAGGGTCTAAGTATGACAACAGTGATCTATTACAACATCAAGAATTAATGAAAACTTACTTACGCAACTGTACTATGCTCATCATTAGATCACTGCTGCAGTAGCCCAAGTTATATGGGACAATTAACAAAGCATAGAAAGTAAGGGAGGAGGAAGTGTCAGAATCCAGAAACTCATGGAGGATAGCCCTAACTTCCTGACATGGAATAAAGATCAGTCTTGTAATGTTTGGTGAAAGTGTATATTGATGACCTGGTTTCTGCCTCTAAAATACTTGTAGAATCCTCTCCTTCCCAAAAAGGTCTGGTACGATGAACTTTGACTTTGGAATGGCAGGTCTTTCCATGGTGAGAATAGCAAAATTGTATAGCACATGATAACCATCTAGAAAAAGTTTGTTTTGACATTGAATGCCCCCTTTTCTTACCATTAAAGGAAATGAGTTGATTTAAGGACCTAAAGTCCTTATTACTGTCAATGTAGTATCTAAGTTTCCTGTGGATATCCACAGTGTGCAAGCTTCTTTCCTCTTTATTTTTTGGGTCTTGAAAAACACTGGAAGATTAACAGATTGACTTAAAGTAAATTATGATACCAACTTTGACACAATGAAAGGTTTAGTTCTTAACGATACCCTGTCCCCATGAAAGGTGAAACAAGCTGCATTACCACAAGAGCTTGCAACTCACACACTCTTCTAGCTAAAGACAGAGCAGTCAGTATCAGTATATTCCATGCAAGAAACGTTAAGTCAGACTAATGAGTTGGTTCCAAGAGAAACATAGTTAAGTGTTTCCAACATCAAGTTAAGATCTCAAGGAGGACTCACCAGTTTTCTAGGTGGATCAGTATACAACACTCCTTTCAAAAACTTACATAAGCTAAGGAAGAAGGGGGGTTCAAAGGCAGACAGGCTGAAATGGCAGAAAGATTAATCTTAATAAATAATAATAAAGAAAGAAAGCCATCACTGAGCAATTCACTCACTTGTTGAATAACCAATGGAACTTTTGCCTTACCAAGGGTCTTGATTCTTAAACTGATGCCAACTACAAATCTCCTCCATCAGGTCAAATAAGATTTCTAGTAGAAGGTCTCTTAATCTTCTTTAATACCTGCTACATACTCTTTGAAAATAGGTGCCTTAGAGAGATTATAATATTATCATTGAGGCTGTTAGATAAAGAAATTATAGGTTGGGGTGAGTTGGAGATCCCTTGTCCTGTATGAATAAGTCCATCTTGAAGGGAGAACCAATGTTGCCTTGGCCAAGAGGGAGTTAACAGAATCATTTGGGAGAGCCCTTTTGGATCTTTAAAGAATTCTGGCTATGCTTCCTTTCATCTCCATTTGACCATGTCACACGTTTTTCAGAACATTTTACTTCACTGAAAACAAACAAAAAAAAAATAAATATAGTTTGAGAACACCCTTCTCTTTTAACTTACAACAAACACACAAAACAAAGAACATTTTCAAGAAAACTGTTATCCCTCGAGATATCAGCAATTTCCCCAAGTAGATGACTGTACCTACAGACATTATCTGGTCTAAAATTAAAGTTATCTATGTTAGTGCCTATGTTCCCACTTACACTATTGCTCTCTTTTCTTATCTATATTCCCCTTCCCAGATGTAAATAAGCAATTTCTATACTTTCAGTAAATATTTATTTTTTGCCCTATGAAAAAGTACACTGGCTTCCTTTAAATCAATAAACTAAACTGTTCACTGTTATATTAAACACTTTATATTATTAAGGCTGCAGGGAAGTCAACCACTTGTACATCTTTTTCACTTCCCACAATTTCAAATTTCATTTATTTTTCACCGAACTTGCCAATGTACCTTTAAATGTTAATTAAAAAGTGTGAGAGAAATTTACAAAGTGCAGTGCTCAGGTCTATATCATTTAATTGAAAACTCATTTCATTGAAGCTTAATTCATTGACACATATTCACTGAAAGCTCACTCCACTGAAAACCATTTCACTCTTACTCATTTAGTTGAAAGGTATATATGGCCTTTTCCCCATTGTGGTGTGATCCTGGAGTTAGTATATAAAGTAAGCGGAGTGTGGGAGGGCACAGCCCCCCACATTGGGGGGGGCTAAATTGTAAATATTTTAAAGCATATAGATGGATACTTACAAGTGTAATGCATAAATTCTTCCAGAAGACAACATATAACAAATTTATGTGGGGGGCTTTGCCCCCCACATATCCCAAAGGTGGGGGGATGTGCCCCCCACACCCCCCTTACTTTATATACTAACTCCAGGATCACACAACAGTGGGGAATAGGCCATATATACCTTTCAACTAAATGAGTTTCAGTGAAATGGGTTTTCAGTGAATTGGGTTTTCAGTGAAGTGAGCTTTCAGTGAATATGTGTCAATGAATTAAGCTACAATGAAATCAGTTTTCAATTTAATTATATAGACCCCAGTATTCTGAGGTCTAATGATTAAATTGCTTGCACCTGTAGACCACTCATCTCCAAGTAAATGCAGTTGGTAATGAGAAAAAAAAATCTAGTAACTCTGCAGACACACAAAAGCATCTTTGTAAATTTCACTCAGAACACACTGTTCAAACTTCTAATGGTTAATTGTGTGCATCTGTAGATATTTTATTCCCACTGTGAGCAGTTGCTAATGGCTTAGCAAATACAAAGAAATTGCCATTGTCCTTGTCTTTTATCATTTTTTTCCTATTTTTCAAATCAATTTGCTCAAAAATATAACATTATCTGCAGCTTAAACCAGGGACATTAATCTACATATACACCCCTGCAAAAATCTTAATTTTACATAGGATGAGATGAATACACTTCAACATCCTCTACCCCCACAGCTCAGGGTAGAAATAGTAAGTCATTTTTGCTCAGAGTGAGTAAAAGAAATTAAGAAAATAGAAATAATAATGGTAAGATGGTTAAATGTGGGAAATTTTCAGAGTGCCTATTTATATTGGAACGTAATGTTATTAATGTAAAAATTACCTCAAACCAATACCTGCAAAAGGAAGATATACCTGTAACACCAATGGAGTTGTATACATCATATTTTTTTTTGTTTAGCATTTTATGTGGGATGGACAAAGCTTGCTTTAAAGAGACATATTTATCAGCACAATTATGCTATAAAAAAGAAAGATGAGAATAATGCTCTTAGCAATCATACCACCAAATGTTTGTGCTTTAAAATTGATTTTTTTATTTTGCAAAAGGTGGTCAGAATTGAAAGGGGTGGTAACTGGGAAGCTTATTTAGACTACAGGGATCTTTATTGGCAGTTACTATTGAATGCCTTTTATTTCCCTCGTTTGAATGAAAAGATTACCATTTGTAGTGCTTTAATTTTAAGAGTAGATAGGATTTAATGAAGGTTATTATACTGAGTGGAATAGCACCAATGTTTATTTTTACTAACATTTTTAAACAGTTTTAAATAATGTTACAAATTGTTAAAAATGAAACATATTAGTGGTTGTATGTATTATTTATTTACTTAGTCCTTGGTACATTAATTATATGGAGTGTTCATAAACTTTGTATTTTAGCAAAATTAATTAATTGCATGATTTGATTTTTAGCTAATTATTTAAGGACAAAAAAGATGAGATTTCAGATTCTGATGAAGTATCTTTTTCCAGTTCATAGGATCATGGGATCATACGAATTTACTAAGCTATCATCCTGAGGTCTTTTCAAGCCTAGCTGTTTCATCCCAGACTAGATACGCTAGTCATTATCCATTGCATTTAGTAATGACTGCCCATATCCAAATGGGTTGTGGGTGCTATCTCCAGTAAGAATTTATGGTGCCCCATCCACTCATCCAGGTTCCTTTTGAACAGTGTCATTGAGGTGCTCTGTTTCACATTAATTGGTAGCCTATTCTAAATATGTGGTAGTCTCTGGAAGACAAATCTGTCCCTCCAGCATGTCCTATTTAAGTTGCAGGTCATATTTAGGTCCCTGGAACCGGTAGCTCTAGTTTCATTTGATTTACAGATGTGCAGCAAGTTCATTAGGTCTGGGACTGAGACTGCTCTGCAGGTCAGGCATAAGTCTCCCTTAAGAAGTCTATATGCTACAGAGTACAGTGGTACATTCTTTAGTCGGTCTGTGTAAGGCACATGCTGGAGTCCTTTGATCTTCTAGGCTGCTGGGGAGTCATCTGCTTGGAATGAAAGTGCTTAATTGTGGATTTTCTTTTGTATATTAAATGGCTTTTTAACCCCTGTTGTTGTTTCATTCCTGTGGACAGTGGTGAACGAGTATTTTTTTGAGTTTGGTATTAACTTTTACTTGGTTTTCTCCAGAATTTCTCACCCTGCCACAGTGAAAAGCCTGAATACATACAAATAAGAAAAATGATTTCCTTGTTTTATCATACAAAGCAGTCATTGATGAGTCCCCCTACCTCACAATTAAAATACTCCTCAGCACACCATATACAACACTGCTTCACAATGTAACATGCAATTTATATTATGAAACTTTTATACAAATATTAATGTGAATAAAAGCTATTTTACTTAGTTACTTTTACAGTCCCTTCAGTATCCTTCTAACCATTAATGACATAAAGTTAGGGTATAGGTTCTAGCCCACCTACCAGCTGAACATGGTCAACAAAATTCCAGTCTTTCATAGCCATTTCTTACAAAGTGACTTTTCACATGTCTAATCATATATCTTGTCACAAAAGGAAACATTTCCAGCCTAGCTATCTGGCATTTTGTAAATAATTATGTCATTTGTAAGTATTATTAACATGATTTATATAGAAGTGTGACAGAGGGAGATAGTGCCAACACAACTGTCTGGAATTTTGTAAATGGTAATGTGTCATTTGTGAATATCAGCATGATTCTTATCCTTGTGTTACAAATGTATTAGAACTGTATATCATATAAGATGGTTTGTACAGACATGTGTGCTAAAGAGATATGTTGACTCTTCGCCAGGGTCATGGAGGTAATGGGGAAGGGAGTAACTGAACCCCAGAAGACACAAAGGTCAGTAAATTTCTTCCACAATTTACAGAGGGTGATCATTTTGACAGTTTTATTCATATGTATGAAAGGATATGTAAACAGTATAATATTGACCAAGGGCTCTGTGTATGGTTCTTGACACCCTTACTCCATGGTAAAGCTGTAACTGCTGTTTTTAAATTGTCTGATACTAATTGCTTAAATTATAATACTGTTAGAAATGGTCTTTTATAGTGTTTTAAGTTAACACATGAAGCGTATAGGAAAAGGTTTTTTGAGCATAGACGCAAGGCAGGTGAAAATGTGTCTGAATATATTGCTGAACCAAGCACTTATTTTCATAGATGGGTGAGTGGGTGTCAGGTCACCACTTTTGAAGGGCTGGTAGACCTTTTGGTGAGGGGAACAAACTCTTAGCACTTATCCTGAAGACATGAGAATCTGGTTTGCAGATGGGCAATGCAATATCACAGATGAGTTGGGGGAAAAGGGAGACCTATACCTAGCAAGCAGGGCATTACTGCACAGGAAAGGGATACCCAGTGCTGCTCATGGGTCTAAGGGAATCCATGGTGTGCAGCCTAGACTGCCCCAACAGAGCCCACCATTGGCAGAGGAAGCCACTAGTCCAGGTAAACATCCAGGACCAAGGGTTAAATATTTTAAATCCAACCAGTGGGGCCATGTAGCATATAGATGTCCATGGAGACAAGGTGGGGAACAAAAGGTGGGAGAACCAGTAAGTGCGAATGACAGAATGCCAGCAGTGAGTTGTCTGGAGACAACAAGGGTACCAAACTACCACAAAAGGTTATATCCTCTCTTAGTAAATGGGAAACAAGCCAATGCTATGAGAGAGACAGCCTCTGACCTAACCATCGTGAAGCCTACAATGGTTAAAGAGGAGCACTATTTGTTTGGGCAGTCTACTGCAGTCAGAGCTTTAGGAGGGACCCCATTCCAAATACCTTTGGCTAGGGTTCACCTAGACTAGGAGGGTGGAAAAGGAAGCCAGCAAGTAGGTGTGTTTGAGGATATCCCTGCAGATGTCCTGATAATGAATGATTTTAATAATGCAGTACCTTGTGTGCATGCAAGGACATGCAGTCAGTCTTGGAGACAAGCATGTAAATCTGGTAGCCTGGGGAGGGGAGCCAGACAGACCACAGACTTGAAGCCAGGACCGGTATGGTAGTTACTTCAGGGAGGGAGCTACCCTGTAGTAGTGAAACTGAAGGTGAGCCACAGCTGATTGTGTGTACTGATGTTCCCTTGGACAGAGTGACTGCAAGGGTAGAGGTGAGTAGTAGTACCCAGGCTGACAGTGAGGTACCACTGTCAGAGGGTGCCAAGCTTCCTGTGGAAGAGAGCTGGGAAGGGTTGCAAAGAGAGAGATAAGACAGGCTCAGCTCTCAGACTCTACATTACAAGGCCTGAGGGAGGTAGCTAATGAGGGACCTAATTCTCAAGGGAAGGGGGAATCTGTATATTGGGACAAAGGGTTACAGTATAGAGAGTGGACCCCTGAGGCAGAGCTAGAGGGTGAGAGAATACAGCAGTTGGTAGTGCCCAGAGCCTACCATCTGGCACTTCTAGCCATAGTCCATGACATTCCCTTTGCAGGTCATATGAGCATAAAGCATACAAAGAAATGTATTATGCAGAACGTTTATTGGCCTGAGATTTTCAGAGATTTAACAAGGTACTGCAGGACCTGTGAGCAGTGCCAAAAGGTAGGCAAGGCAGGAAACAAGGTGAAAGCTCCTTTGATGCCTTAACCTGTGATTGAGGAGCCATTCCAGAGGGTAGCTATGGACATTATGGGGCCTCTGAGTACCCTGAGTTCCACAGGGAAGAAATATATCCTAGTGGTAGTAGACTATGCTGCCAGACACCTTGAAGTGGTGGCCCTGTCCTCCATTGAGGCTGAAAGGGTGGCAAATGCTTTGTTAGGGATGTTCAGCAGGGTAAGTTTCCCAAAAGAAATATTGACTCACAGAGGTGCCAATTTCATGTCAGATCTGCAGGCTTGTTTGTGGGAGCACTATGGGGTGAAGCACCTAAAAACCACTCCCTACCTTCCACAGACTAATGGTCTGGTTGAAAGGTTAAACTCTACACTCAAAATCATGCTATGGGCATTTACAGATCGGTTTAAGAGGGAGTGGGACAAATGTTTGCCCAATCTGTTTGCTTACAGAGAGGTGCCCCAGGAATCCATAGGTTGAGTTACTGTATGGGCATAGGGTGAAGGGACCTCTAGATTTGATTTGAGATGAGTGGGAGGGTGAGTGTGAATCCCACAAGGAGTCTGTTGTGGTATATGTCCTAAACCTCAGGACAAGGCTCAGGGAGCTCATGGGCTTGGCCTAGGAGAATTTGGCAGAAGCCCAACAGCAGAAAAAGGTCTGGTATGACAGGAATGCCTGAGCTAGAGAGTATGCTGTAGGACAGCAGGTAATGGTTCTCATTCCTATCAGACAAAATGAGCTGCATGCAGCTTGGCAGGGACCCTTCAAGGGGGTAAGGAGGGTCAGTGATCTCAACTACATGGTAGAACAGCTAGGCAGGAGGCAGGGGCACAAATGGTAGAATGTTAACATGATGAAACCTTACCATGATAGGGAGGCCCTGGTGCTAAGTATTTGCAGTACAAAGCAGTCTGAGGGGGATCTATGCCTACAGGGAGCCAGCCAGCAAAATCCCAAATTGCTATGATGGAGCCTAGGATTGCAGGCATATGATAGGACAGTGCAGCACTATACTGGGTCAGGAATGCCAAGGCAGCTGGAATCTCAAGACAGGGTATAGGGTAGTGTATTCCCAGATTGGCTCACCTTTTCAAACAACATTTCTCAAGGGTCACTTGAAAAAAATAGCTTGAGCTTTCGGGGGGGGGGGTGTCACAAAATATTGTCAGCCTAGCTATCTGGAATTTTGTAAATAATTATATGTCATTTATAAATATTAATATAATTTAATAGAAGTGTGACAGAGGGAGATACTGCCAACACAGCTGTCTGGAATGTTGTAAATGGTTATGTGTCATTTATGAATATCAACATTATTCATATGCTTGTGTTACAAATGTTTTAGAACTATATGTCATATAAGACGGCTTGTACAGACGTGTGCTGAAGAGATATGTCATAGAGTACTCAGCTTAAAGATGTATCCACAGTGTACTCTACTGGAAAAGAACAGAAATGTTTATAAACTATTGTAACTGTGTAAATGTATATGTTTTAAAACTGGAAATGGGCACATAGAACGTTAACTTGCAAAACTTCAGAAAAAATTGTTGAAATTAAAATATTTTATAACCACGTAATAAAAAAGATGTTCCCCGGGATTCATGAAGCTTGCACCAGGCGCAGGCGTAGCAAAGGCAGTATAATGCCAAATATGGCTGCCGAGCGATTCAGGTACGATCCAATTCCACGTGCACTACCAGTGTACGCCAGATCTGCGCAGCCCTCGACTTAGGTATGCTAATCACCCCATGCGCAGTACTGCACCATGCAAATGAAGGTACATAGCAATTCATGAAGTGGTGCAGGCGTAGCATAAGCCCACAGAAATGTAAACCAAAAAAAAAGGTTTACATTTTTCCAAACAGAACATCGGAGCTATGAAAGCGGACCAGACTCATGTATTACAAAGTTAACATATGCCAATGGCTAAATATACAGCCAATGGCATAAGAAAAGATGCACAACACCTAAAAAACAACATTTAATGTCATGTCCACAGTAACACAAAGTATAACCGCAGGGCATGTGTGCGCAAACGGGAACACAAAGAAAATATATATAAATGACATAAAACCGCAATGTAATACAAATCATGATATCACCATAATACTCAATGGTATGCATGGTACACCACAACCGAGCTGCAAGGGTTGCTAAGGGTCTGTGACAGTGTTTGGCGCGGTAACTAGAAATTAGTAGTCAATGCTATGCAAATGAGGCAAGTAATAGTGAATCGCAAACGTCCCACCAGACTAAGGATTACCATACAGCGCAGTGCTACAACACCGAGGAGTAGTTTGGAGGTATACATGACATCAGCAGTGGGGTGTGCCACCATAGCAGTAAGCACATTGGAGCAATGCAAATCCGGCCTGTCCATTGCTAAGCAAAGCTGCAGGATAGGGGAGGAGATGTAGGTATAGCATTGTTTAGCTGAGAGCACATATGGTTCCCGAAAGTGCATGTGTACGGGGATGAAAACTTGCCCGAAACCCGGTAAGCAGACGCAAGCGATGCACACCATAGCTCAAACAGGAAGGTTAGGGGAAGAAAATAAGGAAATGCCGCAGTAGGGTAATTGGAGTACAACTGAGCAATTAACACCTATTAACTCACAGTGGGCAATCGACGGCAGCTGACAGGTCTGCACGCAGAAAACTGCAGAACAGGATAGGGGAGGTGTCGGATTGCAAAGAAAAGAGAACTGTCATAGCAGAGCAAAGCAAACCTGCAGTAGACCGACCATAGAACACATTTCGCAAGATAAGCCAGGTTTTGGAAAGTACAAATGAAAGCAGGCTGCTGGATGCATGCCAGAAAATGGGAGGGGAAACGTTAAGAAATGTTAAGGGAAGGGCAAGAGGTAATCCACAGCAGCCACATGTAATTCAACACCAAAGGCACCACAATAGCAGTACCTGTGGTAAAACACATAAGATACTCTGTAGCTATGATCGTACATACACACCCTATGACATCATCAGTGTTCACAGCACAATAGTATAAAGTGTGAAGGCACCTCACACACACCTGTGTATGACCAAACACTGGACCATCGGTGTAAACAGATGGGGAACTTTTACAATGTACATGTTGGGAGCTGCCATAGCTGTGATTCATCCCCATGTGTTAGAGACTGAAGGTGTTGTGGAGGATGATGCTGACAACCACCGCAAGACCCGGAGGAGGAGAAGAGTGTTCAAACCAAGAGTAACCTACCAGGGCCTACATGATCTGGAGATAGTAGAGCATTACAGGTTGGACAGGGACATCTTACAGCAAATAGTTGAGCTGTGCCGGCCACATTCCAGGAACAACAGAGGGGAACCCATCCCAGTGGACACAAAGGTATGTGTAAGCTTGAGAATACTAGCCACAGGTACCTTTCAAAGGCCAACTGGAGATATAATGGGGATCTCACAGGCATCAGCATCCAGGGTACTACACCAGTTCCTGGATGCCATGTTGCCACATGCCAATGAGCATATATACTTCCCCTGAACTCAGGAGGAGTTGGCCAGCATTATGTGTCTCTTCCACCATGTGGCACACTACCCAGAGGTACTGGGTGCGATAGACTGCACACACATACATATCAAGTCACCACCCGGTGAGCATGCTAGGCACTACATAAACCACAAGGGATACCACTCCATCAACTACCAGGTCATGTGCAATGCCCAGGGCATTATCATGGATGTGAGTGCTGGCAGCCCTGGAAGCTACCATGACTCCCACATCTGGCATGCCTCACAGCTGTATCAGGTATTTGTCAGGGGGGGCATCCCACATGGCCACCTTGTGGGGGATGCTGGCTATGCACTGGAGCCATGGATGATGACTCCCATCAGAAATGCACACACACCCATGCAAGAACGCCATAATGAGGCACACGCACAAACCAGAATCATCATAGAGTGTGTGTTTGGGATGCTGAAATCACAGTTCCATTGCTTGGAAATATCTGGTGGAGCCTTGCAGTACTCTCCAGGCACATGTACCCACATCTTCATAGTATGTGCCATGCTACATAATATGATCCTGCGGAAACAGCTGCAGCAGGGACATAATGGTGAAGGCCCTCACAGCCCACCACAATTGCCAAGGCCATCACAAGCACAGAGGGATTCAGACCACGAACACCCTGTGCCAGCCCCAGTAGGCAGACAGAGGCATGCCCAATATGCCCACACCTTGGCAAAGAGGGAACGTATAACACATACACTGACAGTGTAGGCCCCTACCGACTGACACACCTCTCCACCTGCACACACAGTAAAATGGATGGCACACACACACACGACCACCTGTAAATTGTAATGTATAGGTGGCCTACTGTGTGAATCCTACATAGGCAGCCCTCAACCATTGCACACACAACAGCTATTGGAACAAGGAATGTTAACACCTGAACAGTACACGCACCTATCAGCATATGTTGATACTGTATGTATAGGTTCCTAGGTACATCGGTAGGTACACGCCCGATTGTCAGAGGCCATTCATCAACCGAGGCAAACAGTGTCTGCTGTCGCCACCACATCGATTAACCAACTGTCCCTCAGTGGAGCAGAGCCAATTGTGGGATCTGTGTGTGTAATTACTGTTCCCCACACACTCTGCATGGATTCCCTGGTGTGTTAATGAGGGGCTCCATATAATGTAATCATGGATGTAGTGGCAAAGTGTGGAGAGTACCCATGACAGGTGTCTGTCACCCCAGCATGCTCCACCTATGGTTGTGTGAAGGTGTAGCACATCATAGTGTGTGGCTCATTGTGACATACATTTCCAATGCTGGAGCACATCCATTAAACATCACTTGGACATACCATTAATAGGTCTCATCCATATGTAAACTAACTGAGTTACCCATTTGGTTGCAGTATGGAGTAACACCCATAGTACAGTCCACATACAAAACGCCATAACACATGTACAAATCCCAGATGCCCAAGTGGTAAATGCACTGACTGTCGTGCATGTTCCCGGTTCCACGTCCTGCAAGGGATGTTACGTAATCCCGAAGGCACAAATAATGGATGTTGGATGCAGGTCATCAGATCAAGTTTAGCACATGTTAGCAGGATTATGCATTGCCCAGTGCTGGTAAGCGTTGTTTAAACATGACTATATGGATATGCACAAAACAGGGCTAAGCTTCTCTGAATATCACGCAGATCACGGACAACGATGTCCAGAACAGGTAAAACTAGCATTATTCACCCCCATACTAATAGTGCCTGCTCTGAAGGGTAAAATGACCACTGCCAGGAGTAGAACACGCAATCATATACACAATCACCTAACACTAAGCTAGATGTACCAACGGCAGGTGTGTAATGGGACAGGTTCAAACACAAATGTGCAGAGTCCAGGAAACAGTATACACCGACATGTACACAATGAAAGGTGTGTTCTCCCTCTCACTCTCTCTCCCTCTCTTTATATATATATATATATATATATATATATAATAGAGATAGAAAGGGTGATAGAGAGATATATGTTGATATATATATATATGGATTCACCTATATCTGCAAATATATAGATAGGTCAATGACATGTACACAACCATGGAGGTACAAATAAATAGGATACTGCCAACTATGGAATGTGTCACATACCGACACACGTAATCACAAGGCTTAAAGACCGAAAGAATACAGTACCAGAACACTAGAACTGCGTTTAATATTATCACGATAGTAAGGGACATTTAGCTATCGCTGCCGGTGCTTCGGTCCAGGTAGGTACTGTGTTCAACTGTGTTTGTGATTGCTGTATTCTGTGTATGTGTGTGTTGAGGGTGCCGTGTGCATTTCCATGGGACTGTAATGTGTGTGTGTGTGTGTGTGTGTGTGTGTGTTTGCATCGTGTGTCTGTTAGTGTTAACTCGGAGGTAGATCATTATGGTAGGTGTGGTCATAGCTGGCCGTAGGCATACGGTTACCACCTGTCCCACTTTAAGAGGAACAGCCCCTCCCTGGGCAGTTGTGTCCTGACAAAAAATATTAAAAAAGGCAAATGTCTGAGATTGTAGGACATAATTATGTCCCATATATTATGTAATAGTTGCATTAAATAGTTATGCCTGTATCTAAAAAACGTAAATGTTACATGAAACATGATAAGTAGCTGAAGTGCTACAAAAATAAGTATGTATTAAGGATAAAAGTATGTTCTATCCTGTGTACTGACCATGGGTATGTGTTGGCCTGTAAACACCGATGTGTGTCCTGCAAATGTCCCACGATGGCCATTTGAAAAGGTTGCAACCCATGCCAAAGAGGTTCAGTCACCAACACAACTGCAATGAGTGCAAATATCTGTGACAGAAATACACGAGACAGCTGTCATTTAGTAACATTCCCTTACATATCGATGTATTTCCGGAGGTATTGAAGTATCAACCTCACCTGCATGCTATATAGAAACCAATTAACAATGGCTCAATGTATAAGCCCGTAACAACCATAGTTTCAGTCTACTAACTGATAGGTCTTTAATTAGGGAAGGAGCCCACACACATATATGGAATATGTAGAAATGCAGTCCCCACAAACCTGTATATGCTATGTACACCCACCTACATCTCCCCCACACCCGAAACAATTGCAATACAGACTGCAATAACATCAAAACCCATCCACTCACTCAATTACATCTGCAGAAGCGTTAACATACTTTGTGAGAGACACATTTGTAAAGGCGCCATGTGAATTCGTAGCTGTTGTATAATGGAACAGACGGCAGTGTTACAGGTTTTGTTTGCAATAGTCCCTTATCAGACGGTTGAGATGACAGGTACACTCACATGTAGAACCACATACTCTAGCCATCACACACAATTCACAGTTGACATGAATTCAAAATATCCGTGTCTCTACAAATAGCAGTTGCAATTCCTCACAACAAAACACATACAGGCTGTCTCCCCGAAGGTAGGGCAAAAGGGCAACGCCCAAGTGGAGAATTCAATTATACCCCACTGTTGCCACGTAATTGGTGAATGGAGTAGCTGCACAGTTGATGTGCATGTAATAATTTACTTAGGAACACCAATTGGCGGCAGGAAACCACATGTTACAGGTATCGACGTATATAAG
The DNA here is from genome assembly GCF_019279795.1 of Protopterus annectens. NCBI lineage: Eukaryota > Metazoa > Chordata > Ceratodontiformes > Protopteridae > Protopterus > Protopterus annectens. The sequence goes on from NC_056732.1 coordinate 404,124,606, forward strand.
GTTGCCTTGCCATACATTCAAACCGTATGCTCATACCATAGAACCGTTTAAACAGTAAAGGTGTAAGAGAGATATTTACGAAGACTTGGAATGCTAACAAGGTATGTAGAACAATCAGTATGTAAGTGTATGTAGAGCCTGTTTTGTATTAATTAAAAGTGTCCGCAATGCATAAAGTGGGAAAAGGTATTATGTAGTGATGTCTTGTTGAGCATAGTAATGCTTGTAGAAATTGTGTGTCCTGCTGTGGGCCACAAGGTAAACATCTCATACACCAGAAGGGATACTACATGAGGGCTTTAAACACAACAATTCCACACCACCCGCCATCAGTGGTAGAGTTTGTCCAACAAGTACATGCCATAGCAGGGGATAGTATATGTTGATATACAGTCACAGTAGGCATGTGTATGGGCATATAATGACAATAACATGCCTAAGGTGGTCCTGCTGTGCAAGTATGCTTTGTATTATGGGATAATGTTTAAAATATGTGTAATGTACAGTATTGTAGGTAGATATGTCAGATATTCTGCACAGCATAACTGTTATAACATGCAAACAAAAGGTATCGTCTATTGGCATGTACAATACACAATAACAGGATACATATGGCTTGTAGTCATGGGACACTGTAACAGCATGATAGCTAATTGAGATGGAAGAGCTACTCAATTATCCATGCACAAAGGACATGTAATAGCTTCACAGGTTCATAGTGAAATACTATGCTGTCTGGCCAAGTCCATGTGTAAGCCCAACTACAGTGTTCTCATCGGCGGCACCTCCCTAGGGTAGTGTCCTGTCTGTGAACAGCAGAGCCATGTGTTACCTGCACCTGTGTACAGTACAGCCATTGCAGTGATCCCTGGTGTACATGTGTGTCTCCCATCCACCCATTGAGGTATCTCATGAACAGTGCTAGTGAGTGTCCCTGCTTGATGTACATAGGAATCATGTTCCAAAGCATGGTGAGTGTCTGATTCAGGAATGTAACCCTCAAGCATATCCCACTCATCGTTGCTTTTGTGCACATACCCATGAGCATGTTGCTCTCAGTGGCTTTTGCTTATGTTGCTTATGTGGAGTATAACCATAAATATTGTTGTGGACATGGGCCCTGTATGTTCAGAAGAGGTCACCCCTGTGTATGCAGTATGCAAATGTGTACAGTCGTGGTGTCCTTAGTTGTGCCGCATACGTCAACCTTCAGAGGTCAATAATCCTCATGGTGTGTTAATGTTGTAGTATGTAAAGCCATTGCTGTTTTGTAAGGTACACCCCAAACGGGGTGTTGTACCCTTGAACGTGTGTCATACATCAGGAGTATAGAGGTACAATGGGTGCCTTTGTTCCAGCTACAAACCCAGTACAGATAAGGGTGGCCATGTAGAAGGATATCCACGCCACATTGGCAATATGGTTATCAAAGGAGTGGGTGCTATATACGTGTGTACTAAGATCCCGTATAATGTCACATGTATGTAGGGGACTACCACCTATGTGATAGTCAGTGGGTGATTGGTGTAATCCAAAGGGGATGCCTATGCACCTTGTGTCATGCAGCTTGAGGCCATGTTATCGACATCAGGTATCCGTCACAGTGTCACCCTTATGGAGGGTGTCTGTATCAGCTGGTGGATCAATCATGGTGCCTTGTTTGCAGTCGTCTGGAAACCTAGTCAGGGAATGTCCCTCTGTGCTAGCCTGTACCTCAGGGAAGCATATACCAAACATGAGGGGCCCTATGACTGAGGACTGTGGTAAGCCAAGTGTAACTGAATTACAGTAGGTACTACGGTATGCTACCCTCATTGTGTGGGTCCTGTCCGTGAGCCACTTGGCATAACATCCTGAGACGTAGGGGTCGATGTGCAGGTGGATGTGTATGTTGTCAATACCAGAATGGAGAATGGTGCTGAAAGCCAATGAGAGGACAATGTAGGCTGTGTGGACCCCCTTACCATCATCAACTACCCTGGCAACTGTATCAAAGGAGTCCACCAGGTGTAGGAGCCATGGTCTGGCCCTAACAAGTCCAACCTGGGTGGCATCAAAGGTCTGGAGCCTACCAATGTCTCTGTGAATGACTTCCATGATGATGTGCCCCATAGCCTTGCAGAACAGTCCAGTCAGGTGTGTAGGGCAATAGTCCCTCTGGTTCATTGTGGTGCCACCTGTGTGGAGTGTGATAACTGTTGCTGTGCACCATTCAAGGGCCACAATGTCTGATACAAGGCTATTAGTGAATCTGGTGGCCAAGTGAGGAGATATGTCATTCTCAGGTTTGTGTAAATCACAGCCTGGGATGTTGGACGGTCACATGGAGTCTGTGTGCCAGGCCTTAGAGAGTGCAGGTTGGAACTGTGTAGTTGTGACCGCAGGGACTCTGCAATGTTCCTGCATGGATTATGGCCCTGTAGGGAGTGAGAGGGTGTAAAGTTAGCACTGAAACTATCTGCCAGGATGTTGCCAATATCAATCGGTTCTGTAATGTTCCTGCCTAACCGTCGAATGGTGTCAGAGCAGATGTGGGTATTGCCATTGAGTACTGACATACCTCCATAATGCTTTGTGGTAGTCCCTGGAATGTGTCACAGTAATGTTTACATAGCTAGCTTTGGAGGATGTGATAAGGGATCCCGGATTCCTACTGAGGCTGACCAGTGAGCTACCCCACCCATGGGATTGTACTCCACTTTGCAACAGCCTCCACCTTTTGTTGTACATTATGTCCATGGAAGTGGACCCCCAAAGTGGCATCCATTATCTGGTGGGTACCATCATGGCTCTGTTTGGGATAGCATGATCCATGCAGTCGTGTAAGTGCACTTGTGTATGTTTCTGTGTTTGTAAGTGCATTGTCCATCTGCACGGGTGTCATGACGTTTACTACCACTGTCATAAGATGTCTGTAGTAGGCATTGTAGTAATCTTGTACTGTGTATTCCGTGAAGGGTGTGGTGCCGGGATGTGGATAACAAGGGTGATTAGCATATGTTCAGAAACTACCAATGAGGAGATAACCCCAGGTGTGGAACACCAGTCACATGTTGGTAATGTCCATGTCTAGGATATTGTTGGTCTTGGTGGTGGTGTGTATGGGTTAATCCAGCCGAGTGGAGGTTATGAATCCCAGACAGCGTTGGCCTAATGTGTCTGTACATGAGTAGGTATACCAGTTAAGTGTGGGGTAGTGTCAGACTCACATCAGTAGCACCTGTCTGAACCCTACTGTCCAGTACACCAAGAAATGAGGGCCAGTAACCGTGGGGTATGTTGTTGAATCTGTAGCATGTTACAATGAGCATAGCAGGTCTGGCCACAGTTAGTTGCATGTGGATCACCTTTGATGCATTGTGCTAAGTAACCAGCCAGGAGGTGTGTACAACATTGTGAAATATGGACACACCTCCGCCGTGGGTGTTCTGGTCCAAGTTACATGACTGAAAGGTGTGGTCCGCGTATAACCTGTCAGTGCTGGTGTGCTCTGCAGAGCCTAGAGGCAGGTCCCAGTCACTGCAGAGATATCGAAGTGGTCCATTATAAGGAGTGCCTCGCCTGAGTGCATTAGAGATGAAGATGTCAAGCATTGAGGAACATTACCCCAGGTTTTGCTTACTTATTCCTGTTCTGGTGGTGAATGTTATTGGAAACTGTGCAAGACAGGCAGTATAGGAGCAGCAAGAGCCTTACATGTTATCTGTACTCACACGGTTGACAGATGCAACTCATCTGTGCCAAAGCATCGTGTTTTGTTGACCATGTCATTCAAAGCAGAACATTCAGTCGTTGTACAGTGGTATCAGTCTGGATGAATGCAGAATGCTTCTCAGGGCTTGGCCGATACCTCCTGGGCTACAAGACCGGAGAGCTATTGCATGTCCCTGTACATGTAGTCCAGGAAGTTACATCTCAGGGCAGTCACACTAACATGGAGAATGACAGTCAAATCACACCTGGTGAGGTGTGGCATGGGTGCATAGGTTATGCTGCAGATCCTGTTACCCGACAGCTAGATGTAAGTGACTATCACCTTGTGTAGCCTGCTGAGTGGGACATCAGTGTGACCACCTACAGAGTCACCTATGACCGGTGGGTTGGGTATGTTATAGCACCCTATTGACTGTAGTTGATGGGCACACATGAGTCTGTGGGCTATAAGTAATTGTTGTTGGGGTTGGTGATGGGGGCTGCCTCTGTTGCCTACACAGAAAGTATGGAGAGGTTCTGCAAATGTTGTACTCATACTATGTGTGGCCTGTGGTGGTGGAGATCTAGTGAGACTATGTGATGAGTGGGGTGTGTTGCAAATGTTAAATGTCCCCACATGAATGTCAGGTTCAGTCTGGGTTGGTGAGAGCATTACCCCCAGCATGGCTACATATGTGTATCTCCCACAGGCTGTAGTGTCGTATGTTGGGAGGTGAGCATTGACTGTGTACATGAGACAATTGCTCTATTGCCACATGTTTGCCATATTCATCATATAGACAGGCAATAGCACTAGTAAGTGACACTTGGACATGCCTGTATATTCAACCATGTCTCACAAGATATGTGAGTTACGTGTGTGCAACAGCTGCTCTACTGTAAGCAAGCCGGAAATGTAAGGACAGACAGTGTACTTGTAAGAAATGAGTTGGAATGGATGCTATAGTAAATAGTAGCTCATAAAGTACTTACATGTTCTGAACAAGTGCTGAGCATGGATATGCAATACAGATAGGGTGTTGGATAATATAAACCTACTGCAACCCACAAGTGGATACGACAGTCATACTTGGAGGCACTGCACTATTACCCTGCTGAATATGGTCTGCAAGTCTATGAACCTTTATCAACGTAGATGTTAGCAGTACAGATGTAGATGACAGTACAGATGAGTTCACACTGCATAGCATACCTGTGACAGGTCATAGGACATCATCACCCATACTGTGTTCCAGCTACACTGAGTATACTAGATGTACCTTTGTATGTCACAGGAGTATTCTACCAGTGGCCTGTTGACAGAAGCAACACTACAAAAGGTGTCTGTGTGACATGTGCATATCACACCAGTGGCAGCTACAGTAAAACAGGGTTAATGTTTTGTACTCCCCCTCATTGTAGCCCATATCACACAGAGAAATGGGAGACATCTGTGTATGTAAGGATGTGAATGGCCATGACCTAGGAGCAATAGCTGTCTCAGTGCTGTGTAGACAACATACAGAATGGGCTTTGTGGGTGAGGTGCGTGACATATGTGCACAATCTGACAGCTGATAATAGCATTGCCACCACTAGGTGAATAAGCCTGTACCCATTAACTACCACCTAGGCAGCGGTCAACATTATGGACACTGTGTAAGGGATGGTGCTGTGCAGTTCACCTCCCTGAGTTGGTGACATCTCCAGGTCTATTAGGTAGTCATACAAGGCACCCATGTCATGACAGGGTGCCATCCATGAGCATGGAGATCATTGGACAGGCATACTCAGCACTCGGGTGACCAATATCGGATCACATATCACCGTTAAGGGGTATTGGCCATGCGTGGATGGGCGATACCAGCCTTCACAATCCTCACCTCCACTATGCAGCATGCTGGCTACCTTGCATAAAGACATGTGCTACACTGTGATGTTGGACATGCTACATGTACATATCCTGATCTGAAAGACATACGTCATGGACAGCCACCGTCCTACTACAAGGATCGCCACATGCTGGACAGATCCCTGTGCCATACATGTTACATACTCCTGCCATACCATGCAACCCTGTCCATCAAAGCTACACATGTCATCTCTGTCATACATGGTGCGATGACCGCATGATAGATGTATCATTAACTGTCTGGATCAGTAATGTGGCACTGATGCACCTCGCGGTGGCAAAATGGCTGTCGGATACAGCTAGAAAACCTTGCCCGTACATGCTATAGTTGATAATCATCCCTGTGAATAACGTCCAGCTAGCCATTGTCCCATGTGTATCACATGTGCAATACAGGCGATACGTGGCAGGATGTTGAACTGCTGTACAGTGCCGTGTAGATGTATATGGCAAAACACATGCATGTAAAGGTTTCCATGCGCATGTGTGCATTGTCACTGCTCATGTCCGTTAAGGCAGTGTATGTGTTGATATGTGACATATACACAGCATCAAGGTCAACAGCATTACTGTGGACACATCCAGGCATGTGCTGATAGGTATGAACACCAGTACAGGCAAACAGACATGCCCACATCAAGACAGCATTCACATGGAGTATGAGCAATGTAATGAGGTGACACACATATATGATGATGATATCCAATGCACAACGGGTGTTACATGTGTGACACAAACATATAATTCGTGTCAGTGTCATGACGATTTGCAAAGATAACTGTTCAGATGTACTAGATGTAATACAAATGTATGTGCACCTGTATCTCTGTACATCTCTGTGATACTGTGACCTGTCTCCATCATTATGTCTTCCAGATAATGCCTCATTCACACCTGCCAGCGTATAGCCGCTTGGAGGATGATGCCCTCATCCCGTACCTCCATGAAAACTACAAGGTGTTGTTCAGCCATGTGCCACAGCATGCCCAGTAGCGTGACGACCTATGGCAGGAACTTCACAGGAGGTTTAATGATGTGGGTGGCCATAACCGCACCTACCAGCAGGTGCGCAGATACTGCACAGACCTGATATGACAAGCGAAACAGCGTGCCAATGCAATCGCCAGGGAACAAGGTGGAACAGGTGGTAGGCCACCAACCCAGCCCCACTCACACCCACCGAGGAGCTACTGGCCAGCCTGGGGACACCCTCAGAACAACATCCACAAATACCCGCTGCCATTGTGGAGGTGGGTGTCTCTCAACCACTGAGCCTGGAGTTGCCTGGTAAGTCACTACTGCACATATGACTATTATATCCCATTTAATTGCATGTGTCTCTATACAATATGCAATGTAACATCATATGCAAGGTATGTTTACACACATGCTGCATACTATAGTATGCTACCCTGTGTATGCACACATGTGCATACTATATGCTATTGTACAGGTGAATGTGTTAACATGCACAGTGCACCCTGTAGCTGTCATAAAGTCATGGATAATGTTCAAACTGCTGTGTCACCCCTATACAGGTACCTCTGGCGTGCCACACAGACATCAGTCCATTGCAGGTGAGACAGTTATCAGTATCAGGCATGTTAATGCATATATCTATTTGCCATGTGGCCAGTTAACACATGTACACATAATGTATGGTCCAGTCACGATATACAGGTCGCATCTGTCATCATTCACACTGGTTACCCATGTGCAATATATGCAAACTAAATGAAGCACCGACATGAAACCACAGTATCTGTCATTGCTAGATGTGTGGACAGCTGTGCATACAATGGTGGAGGTGTTGTTCAATGTAGGTATATGTACTATACATTGGAACAACACATGAGTGGTACGCAAACAGTACCACACAGTGAGCTGGGATATGGGCAGCCCACAGGAGTCACCATTGTGTAATATGCCCCTGCAATGGGTGCACACATTGTGATGTGCCATCTGACATGTCCCAGACGTGTAGTTTTCTAGCTGCAATATTGTCTCACTATCCCATAATACATACCCCACATACCAAACATACAACCCTTTGTCTGCATAACCCTGTGGACAGTGACATATCTGACATCTATGGGTGTATGTCATATGGGACAACACAGACATGTGAGATACATGGCCATCACAAACATTTGGCCAACACATGTTCACACATGGCCATGGAGGATGGCCAGAGACATGTAGCCACACAGTAGATGTGATGTGTATACACCCTGTTGCACATTGTACACACGTGGTCCAACTATAGCCTTAGTTGAATGATTATATAGTTGATGTGGAACACTGGACATCCTAAAAACCTGTGCACAGCTTGTGGAGGTGTCACTTAATTCGACCATATAAGATGTGTTGCACATCACGACTGTGTCATAGCATGACAGTAGTCACCTGTACAGCTTCCACAGACATAGACACCACATCAGGCCACAGATACCGTACATTTCCCTTGCTGCTGTAGGACATCACAAGTCCTACCCGTGTGTGTGGTACATAAATGTTATGTGGGATATGGTGTATTGACAAGTCTGCCATGTGTGGATATGGTTGCCAGGCAGCTAAAACTTTGTAGTAGTTGTGCAGGAGTGTCATCTGTAGGTCTTCCAGTGACCTGTCACATGACACAGCATGGTTTAGTGTGTATACACCTCAGCGACGTGGGTCACAATCCACAGTAGTTATGTAATGTGTATGCATGCCGTTATGGCTATGCACTGTGTGTGCATTACACACTGTATAGCAATATAGATGCCTCATGATGCCATGCAATGGCACAGTGTCTGTACTTCACACTGTATAGCAATGTAGATGCCTCACACTACCCTTCAATGCTCATGCACATTTGCTAAAAGTGCATTCTATCTGTAGGACATACAGACAACACTGCAATGTGATACCCATTACACCGCTGTACATGTGTCAGGACACCATTGTGTCAGACATGTATGCATGTCAATGCACACATCAGCAGATTATATGTCATACTACATGTCAATGTCAAGGTCACATCAGCCATGTGTACTGTTAACCTGTGCTGGTCCACATGGTGTATCAAAGGGATACATGCTTACTACCATGATTGTGTGAACTGTATGGCTTCTGATATGACACCTGCTTGCTGTTGTGTGCAACCCAGGGAGGTATGCTAACTACCACTATTAATGTCTGAACTGCATGCCATCTGCTGTATCACATGCATGCTGCATGCCGTCTGTCAAATCACATGCATGGTGTGTCTGTGTCTGTGTGTCTGTGTGTCTCTGTGTCTGTGTGTCTGTGTCTGTGTCTCTGTGTCTGTGTCTCTGTGTGTCTGTGTGTCTCTGTGTGTCTGTGTGCCTCTGTGTGTCTGTGTCTGTCTCTGTGTGTCTGTGTCTCTGTCTGTGTGTCTATTGTAATGTAGAGTCTTTCTTTGTATTCACAGGTGATGTAGGTGCGTTACCCTCCTGTGGTCCATCTGATGTTAGTGTCCCCACAGATACTAGCAGTGATGAACATATGCATGAGGTACAGGCAGGGCTGTCAGGGGCTGAATCTGTGCCAATGGTTGCCATCCCAGCTATGTCCCCCTCTTCCCTGCACACAGTTCTCATGCCAACACATACCCCATCACCAGTGGCCATAGAGGAAGGACAGTCAGCATGTGTTAGCTTGGAACAGGAATGTGTGGTGGCTACAGAAGGTGTGTCTCCACACCATGATGTCAGTGTAATGACTGCAGATGTGCCACACAGGTATGTGGCCAGTGCTGCTCATAGGAGGACCTCTGGCAGACATGCACCTGCAGGACAGAGCACAGCAGCTGGTGTCACCAGACGCATGTTCCAGACTGTAATGGTGGCACAGGCAAGTGCTGAACGGCAGAACAGAGAAGGGCAGAGGCTTCAGAGGGCTGCTATCCATTCTTTAAATGACAACATCCAGGCATTGGCAAATGCTCAACAGCAGATTGCTGATGTTCTGGACAGGCGATTGGGTGACATGGTTGGAATACTTGACCATGGCATGGCAATCCGCGAGCGTGAGCTGTCTGTGCTAGAACATCTAGTAGGAGTGAGGTGTAGGCCACATGGACGTAGGCCAGCTACACCACCTAGTAAAGGTCAACGTGAATGAGCCACCTCACATGCCCGCTCCCATAGTGCCAGTAGCAGTGCAGCTGGTGCTGTGCTGTCCACACCAGGACACAGCAGGCCACGTGGACATGGCCCTGGGCATTCCCAGTGGGGACACGGTTCCAGTGGACATGTGTCATTAGACAGTAGCCAATCTGTACCTCTGCCTGGTAGTGCCCGTGCAACCCCTGGCAGGCACAGATCACGTGGCCATGGCTGGACACAGTGAGCTGTACATCCTGGTCTGTACAATCTGGAGCTGTCAATAATACCCCTGTGTAGGCCGGACACAAGGCAGAACTGTGTGCACACATACACGCACACAGCAAAAACATCTGTAGGGCACCGCAACACCCACATGCATAATGACCACACATGTTCAATCAGATCACCGGCCCTAACCCACACACATGATTTCATCCACTGGTGCAGCCTATGCCCCTGGCAAACATTATCACCCTGTGCATATGATGATGCCTGTGCCACATCCTTGTCATCCACACCATCGGTGCAGGGACATGCTCATATGGTCTGATGCACAAGGTGAACAGAATAGTGAGATAAGTGTATATTACATTTGTTGTGTACTGATGACATGCACCAGACATACCATGTAGTACAGGTTTAGAATGCATTGTTATATGTTCACAGTATGTGTCTTGGTAACAACAGTAACAGCATGTTGGTAATTATGCCCTGCTTCCCTCCTTAAGGTCTAATTGCATGTGCCATTACGTTACAGTGTTTGCAGTTAGAGTGCATTGTTGTATGTTCACAGTATGTGTCTTGGTAACAACAATAACAGCATGTTGGTGATGATGCCCTGCTTCCCTCTTTAAGGTCTACTTGCATGTGTCAATAAGTAGCAGTGTTTGCAGTTTCCCATGTGTAAATGTGGAGTACTCACAGGCATGTATGTCAATACCAGCATGCTATACGTAGCCTCAACCTCACTGTTAGAAAGGCTACCATTCCACAGATGTCCACACATCTACTGATCCAGAAGCATGTGGGCTGTTTAATAGGCTACAGTGGCTAGAGACGTGACATCCATACCAGGTCACATCACAGGTATGGTAACATGGTGCAGGGGGTTTACGCAGCGATCCGATGTCAATGTTAGAGGCCACTTGATAGCATGAGGCCTCACTGTGTAGCAGTAATACACTGTCACATTACAGGATGAGAAAAAAAAACAAAAACACAGAACCC